>NW_010121321.1:0-8889 GCF_000699245.1 Pterocles gutturalis
AAAATATTATATATATGGTAACCTATAATATTTGACACTAAATTATGTTTCTAATAAATTCAGGTAAAGGATTAAAATAATTAAAGAATTTATCTGAAATAAATTCAGATAAAAGATTGTTTATCTACAAAATTGTTGAGAAAGTTGAATTTTAAGTTTGCAACAGTGTAGGTGACAAGCAGAATTATGTGAAGGAGTTTGTGAGTGATGTGTTCGTGCTTCTTCTCTTATAATGTTTGAGATTTAAGGTGCTTTCTGGTTTTTACCTAGGTGCACGTCAGCGGACTACTAATCTCTGCAATGAATCTCTCATGTTAGAAAAGTTGCCTGCCTGTGGAAAATCCTTTGAAGAGATGATGAAGAAAGTGGACTCTAAAAAATGGTGCAACCTGACAGAATTTATCATGTAGGAGTTAGTTTTGGTTTTGATAGTTCTCAGCTTGTAATGGTGTTTTGTCCTTTAAAAAAAAAGGGTCATCTCAGATACCAAGAACACTGTAATACCTACATCCCTAATATATCCCTAGTCCATGTAAAACATTTGCGATCCTGATAAATTAAAATCCTCCTGTATTTGGTTGCCAGTTGCAGAGGGCTAACCCGTAGCTCTGAAGTCCCTGCAGTATGGCCACATGCAGACAGAGACCCAGCTCTTAACTCACAGAGTGCATGAAACAGACCACTTTAATGAAACCAGTATTAGCTGCTATTGTTTTTACGTTTAGATTTAATCAATATTTCTGTGCATTTTAGACAAATGTTACTTAAATATTCTTTTTTTCTGTTGAAACACTAAAGCAAGGTGCTTTTAAAATCACACTATTCTGTTTTCTCTGTTGGTAGCAATGAGGTTCCCTCCTGTGATTTTTTTTCAGTAAGATGACAGGAACGTTTCCTCATACGCTGTTTCAGAAATCCACCTCTTGTAGTGAGTGAAATCGTCCTGTTTAAATGTAAAATGATTCATCCTGTTGAAACTGCCGCCGTTTGTTTCTTTGCCTGCCAGATAGCATGGGGAGAGTGGTCACCACCTGTTCTGTTTGTATGTCTAAAATACTGCAAGACTGATGGTAGTGAGGGTGGCGTTACTGTTTTCTAATCTCTGTTCCTGTTCTGTAGTTGCTGGAGGTATTTAAATATCTCTCCAAAGCTGCACACGTTGAACTCTACTCTGGAGGACACTCCCAGGGCTTGTGTAATTAGGGACATTTTTGGCTTTGTGGAGCATCTGCTTCTTCAGAGTGTGTCTGCTCATGCATAATGCTTGGTTTTCAGAAGTGCTGAGTGCCCTCTACACCACCAGAAATCAGGGGAAACTGCAGGTGTTCAGCACTTCAGAAAATGAGACTGAGGTGAATTAGCTCTAGTGGGGTATGAGCCAGCCTGAAGCAGAACATCTTTGTGGGTTTGAAACTGCGCTGGTGCTGTTTTGGGGGCTGCTCCTGAGGCAGGGTAGCCGCGAGCGAGCTGTCACCACATCTGTTGCAGCATCATTGAGCCCCAGATACATTCTTGTGTTACATGATCTTTGGTCTTGTCTCCTATTTAGTGTCACTTCATGTGATGCAAAATTTTGCAGTTGCCTTATGCAAGACTTTAACTATCTGGTTGCCAATAGACATGATAGAGAACAAAATGTTAGACTCCTGTATATCAAAAAAAGTCATGTGAAGAGCTTTGATTAATTAGAAAGTTTTACTTAGAATATATCAAGTGTTCCATTCCTTCTAGACAAAGTTGTACTATTTTTCCCAAGGGCATCCAGCAATTCTGTTCAAAGACAACACATTAAAAAAAAAGACCTGTCCAAACTGAACTACAAGTCAGTCAGCTTTCCTGATTTTATTACATCGTTATATCTAGAAATAAAGACTTTTCAGTGGTAGGAATAGGGCTAATGGCATTCCTCTCTGATATTCACGTACTATTTTGTTGACATACCACCAAGCATCTCTTCTGTTTAGAAGTATGTGGACCTCCTTATTGATTTAGGCATGCAGTGTTTCTGCAATAAAAATTTTTAGGCTGTAAGAATACAGAGAAACAATCAAAGCATCACTAGTGGAAGAGTGAAGTTAACCATAACATAGATACTTACTCATAGGCCATCTCCTCTCTTTGATATGTTGATGAAATCTTTGACTGAAATTGATGCTCGACTTGCTCGGCTTCCAGAGGTGTCCTGTTTTGGGCAGAAGACGTACATTGCGTGTCTGGGGCACTGGGCAGCAGATGTCGCTAAAGAATGCGACCCTGTTGCCATCGTTCAGGCAAGTGTATCAGGAAATCAAAATGAGGGCAGGATGCTGCATGATTCTGGAAAAGGACAGATATAGTGCAGAGAGCATTCTCTGTCTCTGAGTAGAGCTGATCAATCTCTCTCTGATGTTATTAGAGACAGTGATGGCAAATGAGCCCAGAAAGTGGTCTTGCTTCAAAGACAAGTGGATGCCGACATGTTTTGTGCATGTCTTTTGCTGTATGCTTAGTTGTATCCTTACACATCTTTTCACTCCAACAGTCCTCTCTCAAACTGAATTTCCACATATGCATGCCAGCTTGGAGTTCTCTAAGGAGCACATCCCCAAACTAATTTCTAGATCCAAAGCAAACTACAGAGTGCTGAATCAATAAATGAAATAACAGTTGGTAACTTAATATCCAAAAATAGTGCTGATATGTAATTTCCAGAGTTTAAGTTCACTAAACATTTCCTGAGGGGACAGAGCAGCCTCAGTAACATTTAGTTGCTATTGGACTGAAATTGAGAAATGGAGGATTTGATTGTTGTCTTTGATCTAGTCAGGTGTCATCTATTTCAGTGTATTTTCAGTGTTCTATCAAGCCAATACTACTGGTGCAGCAGTCATCTCCCAAGTGTGTAAGGTTGCATTCGTGCTGCCCTGGCTGCTCCCAGCTAATCATTCTGTGTTTGGCAGCAAGGGAATAGCTGTGGATCGAGAGGCCGAGGGTGAAATAGCAATTTGTGTTTTGGAAGAGGGTTCTGGCAGAGTAGCACATGTAAGAAGATGTGTCTTCTCTGTTTCAGCAAAAGAATTGATTGTAACAGACTTCTTCCTGCAGTCCTTCATTTCTTTTTACCTTATCAAGCCTGTCTTTAGGGTCCAGAGAGCCCCTAATATGCTGTGAGACAATGGCAGATTAGCAGAATAGGAGAGGGCAAAATTTGACTTTAACTAGCTGATTCGTTGCATGTGTGTGTGTACCTGGTAGAATTCCCTGCTTTGCTGTGAGCGTGGTCCAAGGTCTGTCCCCATGCTGAACAACCATTTTATTTTCTGTACAGCCCCAGTGTCATTTTCCCAGAATCCTTTATACCAAAAATGAATCCTATGAACAGAAGCAATAGGCGTCAGTCCCATTGAAAATGATGAAGAAGGTCCACCCATGTTTTGTACAGATGTTGAAGATTTGAGAATGGAATTAAGGACAAAAGATGTGCATGACTAGAGCCAAATTTGATCTAATCTTCTGGAAAAATAATCTTCAAGCTGTTGCTCAATTTTGAAGTCAGTGGGAGTTTTGCCTGTTACAACTTGGCCCAACGAAACAAAACTATTCATAAAAGCGCTTAGTTTTCAAAGAAACATAGTAAAATATCAACGAAAATAAAGCCAGATGACGTTAAGATCAATGGGAAAACAGACTGTGGAAGAAACACATGCAATCCAAGATGAAATTATATGCCCTCAGTTCTTAAAGCTTGGTGCTAATAATCTCTGCTGGCTGAGTGTGTATGTGAGAGCCCTCCAAACTGAGTCATTTTCTTGGTCGGTTCTATATGTTTTTTTCATCTTCCCCGTTGACTGCTGCAGGAAGTCTGGTCTAGAGGCTGATCGGTGATTGCATCCAGCTGCTAATGTCAAAACATCTGTAGAAAAGGAATGTACTGTGAAAATCCCAGACAAACCACTGGGTTTGTTTTGCAGCTAAGGTGAGGCACTGATTCGTGTGAGCTAATTCCTTCCCACAGTAACGTCTCACAATTAGAAAGCCGATACCTTTGCCTCACTTAATTCAGCATCATCACAGAAGTCTTAACTCTGGATTTTTTTGCGTGTGATTTTCTCACAGGAAAGACAAACTGAGGCTACCTGGAACTGGTCCTCTGAGTGTTCAGCACACGTGTGATTTTAGATCCAGAGTAATACTGATAAAAGGCAGTCCCATTCTTCCTCCATCGTGCCATGTAGGGAGATGTGTGTCTGTATTTGTGTTAGGATTTATATCCTGGTAGACAGACTAGTGCATTGGTTATGCTTCATCTTGGACAAAGTCATAGTAAAATGCTGCAAATCACGGATATGCTTGCACAACAAAAGCTCACTGTATTGTTGCCTGGTCTCCAGGTTATTTTCTGCAATGTTTTTGTGTAGTGTTCTGTCTGTATCTGAAGAGTAATTCCCTTTTTTTCCCCAAAGATTTACTGGGGAAGGGAATCAAAATTCCTTATTTAGCCTAGTGTAGTCCCTCCCAGTTTGGTCAGTCCAGATTTTGTAGAAGAAAATATTCTTTGTCAGATTAGCATCCCGGTGAAGGAAGGTTGAAGAAATGCGCACTTTATGTGGCATCATGTCAGTATGATTTATTTACCATTAAGTGTTTGGTGTGGTACAGAAAAACAAAGACTGCTGTGATAGATACTGGCATTTTCTTCTTTAACAGGATGGTCTTCTTTTGGCCTTCCCATACAGATATGGTTACTGCTTTTTTTTTTTTTAAGCTCTCAGTGAAATGCAGGTGATGCTGCTATTCCATCCTTTCTACCTGCTCATTTCTTTCACCTCTTCAAATATCAAAACTTACAGTAATTTTGTATTAAGAAAAATCCTTCTAAAAACTCCTAGAGGTCATGGCAGCAGTGGCAAAACCAAGCTGGTAATAATTACCCCCAAGAAGACATTATTCTCCTTCTGTGACTCATGCCTTTCTTTTCAACAGCAAAGAAAAGCAGCTTATAAATCAGTTAGGTGCAAGCAAGTAAAACAATGGAAAAGAATGTCATATTTGAGCAGTTGTGTTGCCATCATGCTGGTAGCTGACAATAGCAATTTTTTCATTGCAGAAATAATAACGCTTGCCATCTATTATTTAAAAAATTGGAAATAAAAGAACCCTGCAGCTTATAAAGTCTCACCAAATGGCCAGATGCAGGGCTTTGCTGAAAATGTGTACATTCACCTGCTGTTTGGGATCGGCCGTTCGAGCCACAAAGTCACTGTGAAGTTAATGCAAAGGCATGGCTTTTCCCTGAATGACCCTATATTAGAAAATCTTTATACCATAAGCTTATATTTGCTTTCCTCCTTATAGATGCAGAGGCTGAAGTACGGTTACTTAACGCAGTTGTAATTTTTATCCTTTAGTACATAGGAGAGGGAAAGACATTTTATACAATTCATGGCTGTGAAAATGAAATCTGTATTTGATAATTCCAAATGAGGGACTGAATAGGCTTATGGCTTTGGATAATAATTTCTAGTATTTTCTCTCTCTTTAGTGCAGAATTATGGCAGTGCACTCCGAAATCTGTGTCTGCTGCGGCCACCTTACATGATGCAGAAAGGTGGTGAAAAACATTCATGAACATCATATTTTCAACAAATTATTCTAAGTATGACTTCTGAATTTTAATGCTGCATTAAGGAATTTATGAATTCTGTGAAGACCTGCAGACCATTTTGCTTATAAATGCAAAGCCATCATTTTATTCTGCAGCGTATTGTAGAAATAACTTTGCTACAGGCTTTTCATCTGATGAGATTTATTGGGTTTTTGTTTTAGACACTGAAAAATCATGCTTTCTACAAAGAAAACCTTGCTTTGAAGAGCTTCCTTGAAACCAGTAAATGGATTGAATGAACAGGATAAGGAGAAATTGGCCAATCTTCTTGAAGGCTGTTGAATTAAATGCACCAACTTCCAAAAGCTCAGATTTAGTGAAGCAAAACAATATTATTTGTTATTTATACCACAACACATGTCATACCTGCAGTCTGCAAAAGCCTCGAATCAGGGATACCATTGCTGAGGAATGGGGCAAAGCGAAAATGATTGGAGTTTGTTCTTTCATCAAGGGTAACTGTTTCTTTCTTGTTAAACCCCTGGAGACTCTGGGTCTGCCACTGAGAAAATCATGATAATTGTATCATGTGAAAATATTGTATCATGCTGCTTTTGCAGCCCGTTCTCTGTCTCTTCAAGGTTTTTAAGAGCTCAGATCTTCCTTTTCTCCAGTTTACCGGTAATTTTGAAAAACTTTGTCGAAGTTGTTACGAGAGTGAGAAAAGTGAGGGATCTTCTGAGCCTGCTCCTAAGTAGGAAAAAAAAAAAAGACATTTTCATTACCAATAGATGAAAACTCTTCAGTTTTTAATATCAGATTTCAGTTTTTCGACTCCTTTTTTTCAACAAGTTTTGGCATATTTGTCACGAATCACTGTTTTCAAAAAGAGAGTGAAATCTGGCATTTGCTAAAAGGTCACCAATGTAAATATTGATAATAGATTCTTAAAGTTCTGAAAGAATTTTCAACACTGGTGAAGTTAAGGTCACCAGAAGACACCAGGTACAATATTTTAGCAAGAGTGCTGTGAGCCAAGTTGATGTGTACCATACATTGGTCTAATGGCTGGTAGCTTGCACCCACAGGGTGGGATCGGTATGTCAGTGCTTATGTTACCAAATCAAGTAACAAATAGTTCAAGATATAATAATAATGTAATAATCCTGGTAAGTGAAGGCACTTGCAAAAAATAATGTGAGCAATTTAAGTGTTAAATCTCATGACTATTAGCGGATATGCCCCTTCAACAACTTTTAAGCCCTATTTTGAATTTTACTGTGGCAAGATCAGTAACAGAAAACAATCTTCATGGAGCTTATTATTAAAGATTGTATTTCAAAATAAGGAATACATAAGATTTCTGTCTAAAGTTACTTGGTGGTAAAAGAATAAGGTATAACTGATAGAGTGGTATCAGTTATGCAATGCAAATATCATGGACAGTGTATTTTTAGAGGCAGTGAAAATGCAGAAGAGGGAGTTGTGGTTTTAAGGCCACCTGGCAACTAAGCACCACACAGCCTCTCACTGGTGGGATGGGGGGGAGAATCACGAGAACAAAAGGTAAAAACCTCAAGGGTTGAGGCAAGGACAGGGAGGGTTCATTCCCACTTATGGTCATGGGCAAGAAACCGACTCAACTTGGGGAAAACACAAAATTTAATTTGTTAACAATCAAAACGAGAATAAGATAATGAGAAAGAGAGCTACATTTTAAAAAGGCACCTCTCCCCCACCCCTCCCTGCTTCCCTGGGCTCAAAGGCTTTGTTCCTGATTTCTCTGTCTTCTCCCCCAGCCACACAGGGGGGCAGGGAATGGGGGTTGTGGTCAGTCCACCACAAGTTGTCTCTGCCACTCCTTCCTCTTTGGGAGAGGACTCCTCACAGTCTTCCCTCCTTCAGTGTGGGGTCCCTCTCACAGGAGAGTCCTTCACAAACTGCTCCAACGTGAGTCCTTCCCACAGGCTGCAGTTCTCCACTAACTGCTCCGGCGTGGGTCCCTTCCATGGATTCACAGCCTCCTTTGGGCGCAGCCACCTCTTCCAGCATGGGATCCTCCACGAGCTGCATACAGGTTGTTATCTGCTCCACCGTTAAATCTCCATGAGCTATCAAATGCCATGGACAGTGTCACCATGGTCTTCACCAGGGGCTGCCGGGGAATCTCTGCTGCAGCACCTCCTCCCTCTCCTTTCTCTTCACCGATCTTGGTGTCTGTGTAGCTGTCTCTCTCACATCCCTCTCCTCTCTCCACTGCAGGTTCTTTCGCTGGCTCCTGAAAAACTCCTGGTTCTCGGGCGGGGGTTGCACTGGGTCAGCTGGGCAGGGCTGCAGCAGAGGCTGGGGCTGCAGCAGCGGGTTGGGTTGCATAGGAGGCTGGGAGGCAGCTGGAGCGACTGGCCAGGCCCTGCATGAGTACTTAATAAAAGCTTTTGTGGTTCTTCTGCTTTTGTTTTGGTTTTGGTTTGCAAGACAGTTTCTATGTGCTTGTTTTCTAAATGGTTCGACTAGAAACATAATAATCCAGATTAACTCATCAGAGGCAAAAAAAAATATTTTCTTGCCTCAGGCTAGATGCAGTATTAGTCATGTGGTTAACTGTTGAGAGCACGAGGGGCTATGAATTAGTATTACCCATGGGTTCTGTATTCAGGATCTTGTTTCAATTACAGAAGTTTATTATGTAATTATACTTTTTAAAAAGTATTTTACATGGTTAATTGACAAGGCTCTGGCGTTTCTCTTTACCCTTGAAAAACTGTGTATAATTCGGTGTTGGAAAGGATATCCAAGACAACAAACGCAGTGTTCTGCACTCTTAAAGAAGTTTCCTTCTTCAGCCTATTGTATAATTTGCAAAGGGCAGACGTGTATGTTTGTAGCTGCATCGATAAACTTAAGGACAGTGTATGAAATGACTGTAATGCTTATGAAAAATAAGGTACAGCAGCTTTGTAAAATTAAAGATTTTTTTTTTTCCTATAAGAGCTGAATATGTAAGGGGTGGAAAGAACGAAGGTTGCCAAGGCATAGTGGGTAGGTGGACAATTAAGAGCACCATTCTTTTCAGATTTCATGAAACGGATGTTTTACATTTCTCTTGGGTATACAAATGTCCTTTACACGTTTCGATGACTGCTACAATGTACTATTTAATCTTAAGGTCAGTATCAGTTTATAACATAGACTGAAGGGAAGTGTCAAAATGAACATTCTGGCATCTAGAACTGGGTTCTGTGTCTGCCTCCATTATAGAGCCTCTGAAACGAGAAGTTTTCACTTTTATATTTTTATTTTTTTAA
>NW_010121322.1:0-6984 GCF_000699245.1 Pterocles gutturalis
TGGGGGACTCCACTAGATACAGGCCTCAGGTCTAGAGGGTGTTTCAGAACCTCACTTTGGCAAATAAACAGCTCAGAACAAATGGAAAAATACCTGCTCCACCAAAACAGAGCTAGTAGGCTTCAGTTATGTTTGTTTGCTGTCTTTCTGCCATCCTTCTCCCTTGCAGTGTTTAGTAAACCTCTGCCTATTAAGTTGTCAAAGCAAAGAAAAATTGTGATAATACACCAGTGGTCAACAAGCCAGCCTTTAAAGAAAAACACTACTGATAAGATAAGCAGCTTGTGATGTACTTAATTACAATATTTCTTACTCATTTAGCCATCTCCACATCACAGCATTAACAAAGTGGTTTTCAAACAGGAAATAAGACTCCATCCTGCAAGCCCAGAAGGCTAATTATAAAATAGCAACCTACTTTTTTTTTTTTTGTAGCGAGCCCATTTTTTTTTCAAGTAGAATTTATTGAGCTCATTACCAAGCTGCTTATGAAGTGATTTGAAATGAAGCAACATTAAAGCATTCTGAAAAACCCTTGTACTTAGTCATCTTGACACTTTGTTTGAACTTAAAGCATTAATATGAAATAACTGCAGCAGCCTCATATTTCTGAATCTATTGTTTGACAGCACATTTAACAGCTAAAAGATGATATGATCAAGGATTTTTAATCAGCAGAGTAATTTGTAGGAGTGTCTCAAGTATTCATAACTTTGAAAAGACCAAAGGGACACGCCTGTAAGAAACAAGACAGGTACAGTGCATGTCAGCCTCGAATAACATGGCAATGTGAAACAGCAAGTACAAGCACCGCTGGAACTGAGGGGGATTTTATTGCTTTTTACAGGCAAGACTGAAAATTGAAATATACACATCAAAGACACTAAAGAACTCCACACACTGTACCTTATTAGCCTGGTTTTTACCTTCTGTAATCACATTATATAATATGCATCACCAGATTAACCTGCTTGGGGTCAGCAGAGGGGCCACCATAAATATATTTGAAGTGAAGCCTGTGAAGGTTTTCAAAGAATAAAAAAAATCTATGGAGAGGAGTAGTAAGATCCATGGAAATCTATAGTGTATTAAAGTGAAATCTGTGAATAGCTTTGCTTTTGATCTGTTCCCCCCCCACACACCCCCGTGTGTTAGTTTTTGAACTGATAATTAGAGCCAATGGAAATGCTTCTGTTGAAAGAAAAGATTTAACATCATCCTTCACTCTAACTGCATTTTAATGTTCTGCCTACCTTATTACAAAGCCTTTAAAAGAAAGGGGAAATAATTTGTAGGAGAACAAAGGGGCACTAGCAGTACAAACAATGTATCACAGAGTGGTCTCTCCCCTAAAAGCGCAAGTGTCCCCAAATCTGCTTTAAAACAAAGAGGGGGAAGCGTCCAGCCAAATGTGCACATCAAGGGTACAAGAAGCTCCCTCCCCCTGCCAGTACTTTTGGGTAGAGGGAGTGATTCAGACCCTCCGTGGGGTGCACTCTGAAATGAGATCTCTGGCAGAACAGCTTGGAACCTGCCATCCTCTGCAGCCCTCTTGGTATGCTTGAAGCCCTCTTACGCACAGCCCTGAACTAATAAGGCAACACTGAGATAGATGTGTCGGGCTGTAATCCGGAAAGAATTCATTAGCCAAGCAGGATCCAGCCAAGTCATTACTTAGGAGACCCCCTGAGGAATTCCCATGCAGTTTAGAGAAACAGTATCAGGCCCCTGTTTTCCAAACCTGCACAGTCCTGCTAATAAAAGCTGATGCCTAAAAAGCAAAACAAAACCAAACAAAACAAAAGAAAACAAAACATGCTCCCTAAAAGGCCGATATATTGCAACAAAACAAGGTGAACAGAGCAGAAAAGGAACAGGAAACAAATTCAATGGCTGGCCAGCTGCAGCATTTGCATCTCTCCACCTGTTTAGCTGCTACATAGCTGGAGATTTCAGCACTTGATCTGGAAGGTGACTTGAGAAAGGTTTTCAAGAGTAACAAGGTGTTGCTCTTTCCATCATAATTCAGAGCTTTGAAGATGTTTTCACCAACTAGAAGAGCATCTTCCCTCTGTATATTTTTTACAGTAACGGCACGTTATCATGTAGATCAACTTACAATGTCATTTGCTGTCTTAATAAGGATTTTGACAAAACTCTGAAATACTGATGAGCTGGTCATGCAGAGTACGGTCTGCATTTCTGAAGTGGTTTCCAGCTTCTTTGAGAGAAGAGATGAGAGATCTCTGTGTTGTGTTAAAGAAACAAGCATATAGGAAAAAATATAAACAAGAAGACTTCATGAAAATGTGTATTTTTTTGTTGCCCATTAGTTTTTCGTGAGTGGATAAAAATATTGATGCTAAATCTATACATTTTCACTACTCCTCTTAATTTGAATTAATGTGAACTTATAGTGGTTAAAAGTTGTGACCATTTTTAGTTCAGTAGCTGGAATAAGATCATAGAATCATAGAATGGTTTGGGCTGGAAAGGACCTTAGAGATCATCGAGTTCCAACCCCCGTGCCATGGGCAGGGACACCCTCCACTAGCCCAGGTTGCTCAGAGCCTCATCCAGCCTGGCCTTGAACCCCTCCAGGGATGGGGCATCCACAGCTTCTCTGGGCAACCTGGGACAGTGCCTCACCACCCTCACAGTGAAAAATTTATTTCTAACATCTAATCTAAATCTACCCTCTTCCAACTTAAATCCATTACCCCTCATCCTGTCACTACATGCCCTTTTAAAAAACCTCTCCCCATCTCTCCTGTAGGCCCCCTTCAGGTACTGGAAGGCCATTATGTCTATGTGGAGCATGAATTAAATAAGAGGAGGTTCTTTTAGATAAATGTTGTATGTCCTGATCTTACAAGGCAAGTTTCTGTGTTGATGGATTATTCCATAGCTGCCTACAACACTTCTGTCTCTTTTCTCTGAAAGCCCAAATGAGATATAGCCCAAGTTTAACTCAGTGTGGTGATCCTTAAGCTCATTTTATTGCTCATGTGATATAGTAAAAGCTTCAGTTTCCCACTGCTCTTGTTACTAAGTTTAACTTGTTGAACTGGATGAAAACATAACATTGGAGTTTACATATAGAAGTGAAGCGGCAGTGAGTTTCATGTGAGGGTAGCGAGGAAATTCTCTGGAGTGCAAAGTACCAGTAGGAGCAGAGCTACAGATAGAATGAAGCAACGGCTGCTCCCACTCCAGTGTTCCTCTGACAGATATGTCAAATCGGGGTAAAAGCACATTAACTCAAACAACCACAGCTGCTGCCAGTCAGGACGAGGACCTGCCAGTGAGCAGCAGCATCAGAAAAGTTCATGCTTTCCAAACAAGTCCAGGGGTTGTGGCAGTTGGAAGGATTGCAAAAAGTGACCGGCCAGTGAGAGAGGAGGGAAATCAAAGTTTCACTATGGCTGCAGATAGAAGTATAATCCCAAATAGCTAACACCTGAGAATATATAGTAACCTGTACTATCTTTTCATTTTTCAGATCAATGAGACCTAGCATTTTTTGCCCAGCCTCATGATCATCTGTTTTCACTTCTGACTTTTATGAACTACAGCTCAGACATTTTAATGAAATTTAGTCATGGCTATGCTCAGCCTACAACAGCTGACTAACTTGGGAGCCAAGGCTCTTTTTTAAGGGAGTCATCTCAAGCTGAGACCAGCAGTAAGATTGGGTCTCCTGCCTCCTAGGTAAACGCTTGAGTCACATAAGAGCCAGCCAACAGCACCACCAGCAGCCTGCGAGCTTTGGGCAGGAGTGAAAGCTATTAGCGTGCGTTCAGACTGCCCAGCAGAGAGCTGAAAAGGGAGCCCCAGAGCTCTCCTTTTCCAAGGGGCATTATGCAGAGATGTGCACCCAAATGCACTGCTTAGTTAAACAGCAGTACATCTCAGTATGGACAGTAATAGGACTTCTGTCATTTAAGCTAAATTTCAGGCAAAACCTTAGCTGCTGGCGCCTATAGCTTTGCAAGTGCATGAGTAGGTTGCAGATGAGTAGACAGTAGATTTTCTGGAGCATTTTCTTTGTCTTACATGCCCACCATCAACATTCAGGCAATTGCATTTTTTAGTATCTTAGCCAAGGTGCTTTGGAAAGTCCCCAGATGAATGCCTGTCCCTACATACCATTTCAAACCTGGTTCAGGCACCAGCCCAAGATCTTTAAGAGATTAATCCCCACTCATTTACCTTGCAGAATCTGGATCTTAAATCCAGCCTCATTAAAAAACGTTGATACTAAAATCTCTAGTAATTTCTAGGTGTTTTTTAGGTGAAGAGGATTTTACCAACAAAATGGTACCAGCATATTGCACCGTTTATGTGCTGTCAATGAGCATCTGGCCAAATGGGAAAAGGTGAAATTTGTAGCAAAACAGTTAAAGCATTCATGGAGGTAAAAGACACTGTACTGACACAATAGCTTTTAATTATTTTTATTTTAAATTTTGAAGCTGTATTAACAGTGCATCCTCTTTCTTGCATGTTGTCAGCCATGTGGGACCAACATCTACATATTCTAACATAAGATATTTGTGCCGGTGATGCCGAGTCCTTGACAAGAAGTCAAGTAGGTATTGCAACATCTACTGAAACAACTTTTAAACATCATTAACAATCTCAGCCTAGGCATCTGGGCATAACAGGGACTATGACCACAGCAAGCTGCATGGCAGCCATCCCTGGAACCAGGGTGCCAAGGCATCTAGTTTCAGAATCACCAGAGCTATAGAAGAGAGTTTTGAAGGAGCAGCAAAAGGCACAAGTCTGGTTCATTTTAAATCACCTGATCTTCTTGCTAGTTAAACATTATATGAAAACTTTTTCAAGTCAGAAAAAAAAGCACAAGAAAATAACTCCTCAGTCGTTTTTTGATGATAACTAGAAGTACTAGGAGAAAGCTGTAACTGCATTCTCCAGGAATTTCTGACTACTAGCCAAAGCAGCACTCTATATTATATGACTGTAACAGGACTCCTCTTAATAATATTGTAATTCATGCATGAAGACACTTTCACATACGTTTCATAGCTATGCTTGCTTAAAATGCATGGTATCTGTTTTGCAGCTTTTACAGATATTTGATATGAATCTAGAGAAGTACATAATCTTCAGTTTAAGCCATCTAACGGGTAGATATTCAAAAGCGATGAAAGCAAGTAAAATTATATTATGTCCTCCTCAATCCTGCTTAATACAACAGATTGAAAAAATTAGAATGGGGCTAAAAGGATTGAAGTTTTTGACTACAAGTGTCTCCAGAAACTCCTCTACAGAAATTATCCTTGAAAGCAGAAGGTTTACATATAAGTTCAGTTGTGTCATATTCACCAAGTTAACTATGATTTTGGACTATAGCCTACTACTGTCTTCTTCCACTAATAGAAAAGACAAGACTTTGCAACATACTTTGCTGGTTAGAGGAAGATGGTACTTTACTGTACAAGTAATGTAGAATCATATAAAAAGTTAAATTGGGACAGACCTTTATGGATCTTTTATTCCAACTCTCTGCTCAACGAAGGGCTAACTTTAAGCTTAAATCAAGTAGCTTAGAGCCTTTTTTAGTTAAACAAAAATTATCAAGACTGAACACAAACCTGTGAAAGCAAGGCAACTGTCCCAAACCCCCCCAAATATTTTGTTGCTTATTAAATGTTCCACAAGATCTGGCAAATAAGGGAAATTCAAGAATTCAGACTATGCCTGCTAAGGAAAATAAGTAATTTGGTATGTTTTCATCTGTTCTCCTGTTGTTGTGAGGACAGTGAATGTTAGAGATCACAGCACTGCATGAGCAGAAGCAACACTCCAGACCCTACCTAGCAGAGCAAAGCTGTCCACCATAGGATGAACATTATGTGTGAAAAGGAAGGTCTTCAGGATTAGTCTGCAGTGCTCAGCAAGGCACAAGAAGTATCAAACAACAGTAAGCAAACAATTATTAACGTCTGAAAAACATTTTAGGTCAAGATTAAATGGAAAAACCCCAGACTTTTTTTACAAAGTATTCACTAGCAAACACTTGATTGGATCTGACAATTACCTTGATCCTGTGATTCCAAAAATCACATCCACTTTGTCACAAAAGCTACAATCATTCTAAATATTGAAGTTAATTTTTCTGTCTGCTGTGTAGTGTAATGGCTCAGAACTTCTGCATCTTGTAATCACTATAAGTACAACTGTGCCTGCAGGTCACATTAACACCTGCTCATAATAAGGAGAAATATACCAGAGGACTGTGTCTTAACTACCCAGCCTTTCACTAATTCTTTACAACTCATCTGTTAGGTTTTCCTTGTATCTTTTTGAACCAACTTCTCTTTCAAAGCTACTTCTCCAACTGTTTAATTAGCAACTAAGTAGACTTAATTAACTAGCTAATTAGATGTGAGCCATCAGGGGAAGCTGGAATGAAAAAAGGCTCTACTGTTACTTCACTTTCAAAAGAATAAAACCTGTTTCCCAAAAAAATCTTTCAAATATATTTTCCCTTCCTTTAGAAGTGTCTATGTGCACCTCTCAAGTTAAGGATCTACCAACTTTTCTGTTACAAACCCATTTTGAAGCTCCTGTACCTTCTGAGCAGCTCAACCAATTCACCTCAAGTTGAAACAGCCAACAAAGTTTCAGCTCAAATGATATCTTTTTCAGCCAAAGAACACGGAGTGGGTAAAAAATTACCTCTGTAGGTATGGATTTCTTTGGTTTTCTTACCATCCTATAATTCAAAACCACTCTTACATTGTTCTTGTCAAAGATGATACTTTTTACCATCCCATAACATAAAGGAACTTAGCATTTTATGCCTTATTTGCAAAAAGAAAAGATGTGATGGCTGTGCAGCTGGTGTTACACCTCAAAATTCAAAGATTTTTTGTGAGCAGTAACTGTTCCTTTGCACATTTGATTTCACTGAAGAGCCATAGGGATCCATGGAGCACACACTGCATGCAGAGC
>NW_010121322.1:7002-8716 GCF_000699245.1 Pterocles gutturalis
ATCCTGAGATAACGTTTTTCATGCAGAGACCAAGACGAATACTATAGGTATGCTAAATGTTTATCACAAGTAGCTTCTACAACAGATGCTGGTTTTTTTTTTTCCAAAACTACTAAATAAAATTAAAATATTTCTGGGAGGAAGCACTTCTACAATGAAAAAGTGGTCCATGGAGTGTAAGTGATTCTGCTTAAAACAGTCTGAACTTCCCTCTGCCAATTTATGGTTCCAGTTCAGACAAGCTGGGAACCCAGAGTACATCTGTTATTCTTTACTGCCACTCTCTCTATAACTACTGTTTCATGTCCTGGTGATTTTTCTTCTGGTTCAACAAAATTCTGTTGAGTTTCAGTTCTTTTGATTCTTTTTTGTATATCCATCCTCACATCTGGCTAGTCCCATTTAACTCACCGACAGAGGAAGAACAGGTCACATAGTCATTCTAGGAGTTGGACTCTAGGTATGTGTTTTCTGAGACAGTTTCCTTTTGTGTCAAAGCCAAATTTTGTCTTTCAAAAAAGGTAAGAACATATTTTTGCAGTTATCTCATGTGGAGAAACATTCTATACTTTATTTCCTCCTTTTCCCACAAAAGCAGGCACAAAGTTTGTTGATATCTCAGGATGAGAAGAGGGAGCAGGGTGCATCAAAATATCCCAGAAAACCGTTTATAATAGTATTTCTGTCTTACTCTTGCCTTGCATGTGCTCCAGGGCAGATCCTTTACTCACTCAACACCTCGGGGTGTTCTCTGTAGCAAAAGGACAATGTTCACATTCCTGATAAATTACTCTGAGATCTCCAAGGAAATATTCTGTGTTAATATCAAGTGTTGCTATTTCTGATCAACTGGGTATATTTTTAAAGTATTTTCTTGATGCATTTGCACGTGATAAGAAAGTGTTAAGGACGCAAAACATTTGACTGTAGATGTGCTACTTCAGTGTCACTTTTTCTGGATACATTCCTGTTTCCTGTCCAATGTTTCATCCACAACAATGAAATGCAGCCTTAGAAAGGAGGTCATGGGAAAGAGGAATCATACAGTTCATGCAATCAATCAGAGTCTCTAGGTGTCATACGGTAAGAGGACTTCAGAATTCAGAGTTTAATCTCAGTAAGAATAGTATGCATCCTTTTATTTCACCAGAATCTCACCAGGATTACACTTACAAAAAGCAAAATTTGATGACAGAATTTGAACTCTCCATAGGCAAGAAAAGCAGGTTAGATTGATAAAGTATTATTTAGATGTACGGGCTCTTGTAAGAACAGGAACTTCCCTGCCTTCATGAGTATGACCCTTTGCAGATCTGACCTTATTCACTGTCCCACAAATCTGATGTAGATAAGGCTGCGTGCATGGCTTTCCATTCTTCCACCTTTCTCATGTAACATTCCCTGTAAGAATCAAGCGTATTTACAGTTCAGCTGTAGGGGATTAATTTAATTCTTCTTCCAGCAGAAGAGAAGGTCAGACAGGCAGGGTAGTTAGTAACTTGTGCCACTGTAACTGGCTATTCCAAGGTGTTTCCAATCCTCTTAGCCTATCTGCTACAAGATATTTCTGTTATGGCAAAGCGGCAGACAGTACAATACATACCACTATCTTAGTCACAGTGGTTTGAAATAGCTGAAACTTGTCCATACACGCTGTTCTTTACTGTTCCTATGACATGGATGGAACCTCTAGCAGAAGGAAAGAGAGGGAACA
>NW_010121322.1:8747-43146 GCF_000699245.1 Pterocles gutturalis
TGGCAATATTTTACCCTTTGCAGACAACCAAAATTCTTATGTCATTCATGCAAAAGCTCGGATACACAATGTCCTAATAAAGGAAGAGAAGACAAGGAAAGACAACACCATGGCCCCATATTTGCCTATTCATACTGGATGGCTGGCATTGACTTGTAAAGCAGTAGTGGAGTACAGTGGAGACTAATGGAGAACCTATTAATCATTATGTTAATCACACTGAGAAGCTTTTTGCCATAATTACTGTAAACAAGGAGACTACACTAATTAACAAGTAGGTTTGCCCAAAACAGTTGACTCTCAGATCCATCTTTTGCTGTAAATCAAAGTCCTTTACTATTATCTATCAAGTGCAAGTCCTTTGTGCTAACACTACAGATTCATAGTTTAGCCTCACTTCAACACTCACCACCCCAGATCCTGTATTGTTATGTTCATGCTGTGATACCATTGTATGGCTGTTCATCCCACATTTGAATCACAGTTCTGCTTTTGGCAGGTAACAATAAAGAAAAGTATTTAAACATACATGCTCTTCAACCTATTCAATGCTAATTTTTTTCCTGGAAATTGGACAGTTTTCCTGAGAGGTTTTTAGATTACATACAGTTCAAAACTTTTAGATGGACTCCAAGGGGGAAATAATCTTGAAGGTTACCCTAGCTAGTTTTCTACACTAGTTCTTGAAGGCATTTGGGAGCACCTTGACAAGTAGATCCTCCTGGAATTTGAGGACTGTGGTGAATGAGAGATTTACATGTTACAGTTTCATAAATTCTGCTAAAGCAACTCAACACCAGTAAGTGCATGCATTCTCAGCGTGCTGTAAATGCAAGGGACTTTGGCTTACCTTAAACCTCCGTGTAAGAGACACTAATTTGATCACAGGGCTGAGTCCTTAGTCTCTGTCCAAGGTACAAAAAGATACAACCCACTAGTTTCCTCCTCTTACATACTTGGATTTTTTTTTGGTCCTGTGAACCAACCCATTTCCTCTTCTTTCTTCCCACTGAACTAAATGCAGGGCAACTCACTTTCAGCTAAAGCTGTATTAAATTCATAGTCCTGTGTCTAAAGTACCACAGCCAGGCAGGAAGAGGTTCCCAGCTCTTCACACAAAGCGTCCTTGGGACCCCTCCTAGGCTACAGCTGTGTGATTGTACCCTTCTCACAAATATGAGCCCTAGAAAAGCAAGAGCAGAACTCTTGTTCATTACAAAATAAATAAATAGAACTGATTCAAGTTTTACCATCGAAAATTAAGAGCTGATGCTGGGTGCAGAAGAGAGTTGGAACTGGAAACTCATCACAGATAAGAAAGCAGAATATGATGATTTCCTTGTTTCGTCTCTTGAGAGCTTGTCAAAATAAACATATTCAGAGACCATATGCAGATGCTCTCATCATTTTAGGTATTGTGCACAACCATAAGAAAAAGGGATTGGCACAACAGAAATAAGCAGACCTTTTCTTTCAAAGACATAGTGGAAGGGAGGAGAAGAATCTCTCTCATAATTAGAAGAAAAACAAATTAAAAAAAAATTACTGGACTGGAAAAAAATTGAAGAGTAAAAAGCAAAAAGCACACTCAAACTTACTACTGAGCTTTTAAAAAGGAATCAGCATTAAGGGATGTAAGCAGTAGATATTCTCAGAGATTAAAAAAGTCAAATTTTTCTTCACTCAAGGGAGAACATTTTTTTTCTATGTCTGTACCAGTATCAATGCTAGGACGTAAGTTATATGTTCAAGCAATCATTTCATTTTCAGTCTTAGATAAAGAACTTTCTTACTTTCTGTGCTTGGCTGATGTCTCCATGTTATTTCAATGAAAAAGGATAACGTCTGAGGGTATGTAAGGTATCTCCCACATATGCAACCTATTCTAAACATAGTATAGTTTCTAGTATCTTGATGCTTTCTGTGATATGCATCTCTGTACTGCTTTCGAGATTAACTTTCACTGTTAAAAAGTATGTTTATACTTTCAGAAACAATTCCTTGTGTTCTTTGTTCCTTTGCTTAGCTGAGAGAACGCTGGTTCCTGACCTTCATGTTATTTGTAAGCAGAGAACATAGCTATCCTGTGCCAGGCAGTGGAAGAATGGGTGCCAGCATGGTGCAACTTCAACATCTCTGCATCGCTTTGGGTTTAGCCACATATCCAGAGCTATCTTGCCTGTCCTGCAATGGAGCAATGAGAGTCCCACAGGAACCATTGTATCTCCATCTTGCAAGCTATGTTGGAGCTATTGAATTCCTTGGCTTAACAAGCACACATATATTGCTTTCAGTGATATGAAGATCTTGGCTTATGGCTCATGGAGTCTTAGAAAAAGGGGCTACACCACAAGACTTCTGATATACATTCTTTTAAAAAAATCTATAAGAGAGAATAGTTGTATAATGTTACTGTTGAATCTTTCCAAAACGTGTAGGTGCCCCCATAGCCCTGGTCTACATTTGCAAACCTTTTAGAGGTTTGCACTCTTCTGAGGCTATCACTAGGAGGCTTCTTTAACACCTTTTTTAAATTCAGGCCCTACCTCATATCAAATTTTAAATAACTGTAGGATTCTCTCTTTCCTAAGGACTTTTCAAAATCCTTGCCATTTTTCCGTAGCACCTCAGATAATCATAAAGCAAGGTCCTGTTATTAGAGTATGAAGCTTATTTGATAACCTTCATTCATGAAGGTCCATTGAAATCAATAGAATATCTCTGAAATCCATGTTTCACCGCTTATAATATATATATAAAAGTTACAAAACAACTGGATGTTTTATAGGTCATAGGTCATTGAATTTCACCCAGCTACCCTTACTTTTGCCCTTACAGAGTTATGTTTGACTGAAACATGCTTTCTGGAAAGATCCATCCTTGAGATGAGGTCATGAAGAATTTAGTATTTCTTTCAGCAACGTGTTGCACTGCTTAATCAATATCAAAGTTATTAATATTTTTAGGTGTTTGTTTTCTTTGTGTATTTGGCTTCAGTTTTTGTATATTGATTATCTCTTTTCCTATACTATGCCCTTTTGATCTCAGGTTTTGGTCTTTTGCTGGTTGTTTTATTTCACATGGCTCTAAAAGCCATCAGCAAACATTGGAAGCAAATTGCCTCTCTGGCATCTTTTTAGTAAGCAAACTGATTGAAGTCTTCAGGCTTTTCCTTGCAGACCATTTCTTCCCACTATTTTTGTGGAGTTTTCTCCCTGCACACTCTTCAGTTTCCAACTTCACCTGGAAGATCTAGAGGCCAGAACACTGTGAAATACAGACATTAATCCATACATTGGAATGCAATAAAAAGTTTTAATTCTGTTTATTGCTTAACCTTTTTTCACATGCAGGACCTCCTAAGATTTTTTGTCATAATGTTAAGAAGACCCCAAAAAAAAACGTTTTTAAGAAACGGGTTCCTCAAATTAGATGCTTAAATCCACACCCACTAGTTTAGTCTGGTTTTAACTGAGACCATTGTGCAAAGCATTTGACACTGTCTTGCATGACATCCTTGTCTCTAATTTGGAGGGACATGGATTTGGCAGATAGACCACTCAGTGGATACGGAATTGGCTGGATGGTTGCACTCAAAGAGTTGCAACGAACAATGTCCAAGTGGAGACCGGTGATGAGCGGTGCTTCTCAGGGGTCAGTATTGGGACCAGTGCTACTTAACATCTTTATCTGCGACATCGACAGTGGGATCGAGAGCACCCTCAGCAAGTTTGGGTGGTGTGGTCAACACACTGGAGGGAAGGGATGCCGTCCAGAGGGACCTAGACAGGCTTGAAAGGTGGGCCCATACAAACCTTATAAATTCAACAAGGCCTCATGCAAGGTTCTGCATGTGGGTTGGGGCAACCCCAAGTACAACTACAGGCTGGAGGGAGAATGGATTGAGAGCAGCCCTGAGGAGAACTTGGGGGTGTTGGCTAATGAGAAGCTTAACATGACCCAGAAACCCAACTGTCTCCTGGGCTGCATCAAAAGAAGTGTGACCAACAGGTCAAGGAAGGAGATTGTCTCCCTCTACTCCACTCTCATGAGACCAGTACCACCTGGGGTACTGCATCCAGCTCTTCAATCCTCAGCACAGTAAGGACATGGACCTGTTGTAATGAGTCCAGAGGAGGGCCACGAAGATGGTCAGAGGGCTGGAACACCTCTCGTACAAGGACAGGTTGAGAGAGTTTGGGTTGTTCAGCCTGGAGAAGAGAAGGCTCCGGGGACAGTTTGTCGCAGCCTCCCAGTACTTCAAGGGGGCCTGCAGGAGAGATGGGGAGAGACTCTCTTGGTCAGGAAGTGTAGTGATAGGATGAGGAGTAACAGTATTAAGAGGTTAGATTTAGAGTAGATATCAGGAAGAAATTTTTTACTGTGAGGGTGGTGAGGAATTGGAACTAGGTTGCCCAGAGAAGCTGTGGATGCCCCATCCCTTGAGGTGTTCAAGGCCAGGCTGGATGAGGCTTTGAGCATCCCGGGCTAGTGGAAGGTGGCCCTGCCCTTGGAAGGGGGGTTGGAACTAGATGATCTTTACAGTCCCTTTCAACCCAAAGCATTCTATGATTCTATGAAATCCACACAAACAGGGGAGCTTGTGTAAGTATGATGTTATCCAAGTAACTCACTGTAAAGTTCTAGCACAAAACTGGAGGTAGGGGTGTCCCCAAAGCCCCCTCACACACCTGGGATTGAGTTTGTAAGGCATCTCTCACCAGTGAGAAGAGACATTTTGAGTAAATAATTGGGGTGTGGGGGAGAAAACATCTTGAAAATCCCCTGCCATTTCCCTCATAAATGTATAAAAAGTCCAGAGACTGAACTTTCTTAGAACTAAACCAGAACTGAACAATTTTTATGGAAATAGTCTGACTTTATCCCCTTCCATAAAGCCAGACAGCAATGCCACGAAACATTGCCTGTTTGCCCCCCCTGCTCCCTCTGCCAGTGTTTTTCCAGGTTCCGGGGTCAAGTGTGCCATGAAATCCCTTGCCTTACTGGCGGCCACAAAGGGGTCAAAATGCTCCCTCACACAGAGTTACCTTTCAGCTCTAAGAGTATTTGTCTTATAGTTTGACCAGACCTTGCTAGATCAATAGTTTTTCCTCACAGGGAGATATGTATGCCTTTATCTGTGACTGAACATTTTTTTGAGCGTTTCTAGGCTTATTTAGCTCTTCAGTTGGACACAAAGTACCATGTCAAAAGGATGACAAACATTTGAAAGCAAACTCTGTACTTTCATCACAGACTTTCTGCTCTAAGCTACAATTTTAGTGAGAGATTTGTGGCTTCATAACTGTATACACATGAGGAAAAACTTTTGACCTCTGTCCTTCCTCATAACTATATTAAAAGACAAAAAAGCTTTTACTTCTTTTCCCATGAGGAAGATTTCCTTCCCTTTGAAGATACTACATCAAGATAAAATTTTCTTACATCAATGGTTCAATATACTTTCACATAAACATACTTCATTTTGTTTCCATGTCAGTCTGGAGGGAGTAAGGATGGAACAGTCAGAAGCTGATTTTAATAAATTAATAATAATGATTCTATTCTGTTTAAGCTTCTACATGTGCTACTTGGTATAGAATAACCTCATGCTGAGAGAGCCATCAATGAAACCTTTCAAAAAGGAACATGGATTTGAATTCAACAATGGGAAACTATATTTACACCACAGCAGATAAAAGAGATGCTATCTGTAACATGAAAGCTTTAAAAAACATTAAGCCTAAAATAAACAAAGAGAAGTACAAGCAAGCATTCAGCAGCTACATTGGAATTTGCACCAAGATGACAATAATCAAAGAAACATACATTCAGACTGGTTGAGGACTGAAATGCTGACTATTTCATCTGCATTTGAAAACGGTTTTGGTTCTGAGATCCCCGCAGTTCCTGTCCTGGTGAATTTCTCCTATGGGAAACCTAAGGGCAGAGATTTCTCTTTTTTTTCAATTCAGTGAAAAAAGGAAGAGGGAGTGGCTCATTTGATGAGTCAAATTCCACTTTCTCCCATTATCTAATTCTGAGTAGAAAATTTAGGACGATAACATGAGAAAAACACAGTTCTTGTAGTACCTAAGGGTTGGCACAATGTTGAGTATGGGAGAAGTTTCCTCACCCTTAAAAAATAAGTGACATCTCAAAATGTATTATGCCTGAGTAGCATTAGCTAAGATTCCAGGGACAGAAAGGAATTCTGTCTGTAAAGGCCAATGGTGGCAAAGTTACACCAAAATGTCATGATGTTTAGAATCTAAGCCACAGCCTGACCAGGGCTTCTAGCATCCCTGAGGCTGGATTGAAATCTCTGCTTCCTTTTTGTCCTCCTGCAAACCCTCATTTCCCTTAAACAGACAATTTCAGAGTTCTTAGAAGGTCAGATCTATGTGTTTGTTTGGCTCAATAACCTCCATCCATACTCCTGTGCAGAAGTTAAAATAAAGCAAGACCTCTGATGTTCTTTACCCCTTGACCACGGTAACAAGGATAATTTGTTTATTGTGTTCTATGGGTGCTTTCAGCAGTAAGTGAAGTTGTTTCAGCCTTAATAGGCGGTTGAGTTGGAGACCGTTTTCCACAGCTGCAAGAAAAAAGCTAAAATTAAAACCTCACAAGGGCAGCTCACTCGGTGAAGGGGAAGTCTTTTACTGCTCAACAGTGACACCTCTCGATATTCAGCAGAATATTGCTAATAACCTTCAAAGATAATTTACTGTAGTCTGCAGGACAGGGTACTGCAGGCAGCGCAGTGTTTCCCAAAGGAAAAGTTTTTCTTCTTTGGTTTGTTCAGGAAAAAGCAGCTCAGCATCTAACCTATTGTTCCAATATGAGAGGCTCAGGAAATGAAAAAGTCTATAGGGGAGCAACTCAGAACATTGAACCTGTATCCTCAGAAAATACCAGGATTTTGATATAGGCCTTTGTCATGAAATTGGAAAGTTTTAAAATTGTCACAAAAGGAAAAGCACTGAAAAAGACATTTTATCAGCTCTGAGCTTTTCTTCTGAAATGTTAATATTTTGAACATGAATGTTGAAATCAATATTACCTCTGAAAATTTTTTATTCATTCAAACCTTTTTGTCAGAATTTTTTATTACCAAACTTTTCATATGCATAGCTCCTACAAAGAGCTATACCCAAATGTCAGCAAAGAATCTGACTACTTGCATATTCAGTTAAACAGAATTTGTAACAGCCACAATTCCGTTTATTAACTCTTCAAATTGCAACTATACAGCAAATGAGAATTCAGGTTTAAAAAAATGTCGAAGAACTGAAACGTAGAACTGGAAGGCAACCAAGCCTTTAACAAGTATCCTTCTAGCAGGATATGGAATATGGCCTGCCTGTCTGGTAGCTGGGTTAGCTGGCTCTGAGACTGTATTTGGGACCCAGCCATGAAAAGTTTAAATAATCATCTTTTCTGGGCCAAATCCTGAGTGTTAGAACAAGAAATTTTGGCTCACATCTATCTCTGTAACAGATGTTGATTGGCTAGCTGAATTTGTTCATGCATTTTATGAGTAAGAGTACTCTTTTGCCAATTCAACAGAAGCATTTGTGAGAAATCCAAGTGCATACACTTCTGATGGAGCTCTAGCTTTATTCTGCTTATCGTACAAGTTCATTAGTGAAACAGCTGTAGATCAACTGCAGATAGCTTGGCATTTAAGTATCCTCCACTGGCACCAATTAGCATTACAGAATAACAAGATCTGTGACAAAAATCTCTAGGGATTGTAACATAGATAGCAAATGCATGAACAAAGAGTTAATTCCTAGCTAGTAAATTCTTAAGACACTGGAATGATTTAATTGTGAAGGGGTTTAATAACTGAGTGCCAATAATGGACAGACTGTAAATTGAAAGGTTTGTTTCAAAAACCAGCAAAAACTGCACAGAGTGTAACAGTAAAAGACAAAGGGCTAACCTACAGGGAAGAAAACTTGAAAACTGTAGGGAAGATTCAGGAGCAGCAGTGGTTTTAAGGGCACGCTTTTATGTCTGCCATTATGTTTTAAGTGGAGCTTTAAACAGTGCCTACCAGTAAAGTGTTGATACTTCATTGTTTGTAAGAAATTTGCTGTTACTTTTGTCTAGTAGTAGAGTAACGCTCGGTGGTAAAAAATCTGGGATGCACACTATGCCTGCACACCACAGCAAAACCCTGCAGCCCAGGCTTTGCAACGTGTCTTGAAGAAGGCAAATGTGAAAAAACACATCAGACACAGAGAAAACAAAACCCCAGAGGCGAAACACATGACTGAAAAGGCTTCTTATTTCTGCACAGTGAAACTTACTATTTTAATGAGTGGGTTATTTGCTGAAATATTTAGAGAAAATATTTTTGAAAAATCTTTTGGCCTCAGCTTCTGTGTATATACACATAGGGACATCTAAACAGATCCAGGAATATTTTAATGCTGATTTTTGGAATCACATTTTAGCACCCTATATATTTTCAGGGACCTTTATAAGGAATTAAGAGGATAAAAGTATTTGAATTTATGAGTTGACTGCTTTATCTGGAAGTGGCTAAATTCCATTCCTCTGCAGCTGAAATGACAACACCTTCATATAATGGACAGTTCCAGAGTAAAGACCCAGAGACTGGTCTTTTCATTGTTTTTTGAGAAGAGAAATATTTATGTTTACACTTCTGTTTTTTCAGACCATATAGCTAGATTGAGTTTTTTGAGCAGACTTCATCCTGTGAACATACACACGTGAAAACAGGCACACAGAGGAGAAGCACATACACAAGGGAAAGAAAAATAAGTTAGCCCAGCAAATAGAACACAACATGATACCTGCAATCAAATGGGCACACAAGCAGAGACTAAATAATCCAATACTACTGGAAATTCAAGGCATCTAAAAGCCAAGGATGTGTCTTCAGTAATAAGTATTTTTCTTCCTTTTTTAGCATCCGTTGACCTACATGTCTGAAAACAAACAATTGCTCTTATTAGTTATGTGCTTATTTTTTTAAAATTAGTTGCAAAATCTCAAATGCATGACTATAAGACAATTTAGCAACACTCCAGTAATCGAAATATCTCTTTAAACTTGTATGCAAACACAGTGGTATAACAGCCTAGTTTTCTAGTGGATTTTATCTTTCCTAACTTTAGATAACCAAATAAAAATTAAGCATCAAGTCTAAGCTAGCCATCTGGGCTACATTTGTAATCCAAAGAGAGACAAGGAGCCAGGCAGAGGGAAGGGCATGTCTAGAGTCTTTCCCCAACATCTCTTTTTGCTGTGAGCCCTTGGATAAGATAGCGCTGGATAGCTCTGCCTTTCTCCCTCTTCTGACTATCACTGAAGCCTAAATAACTTAACTGGATCTCTCTCTTTAGGTGGTTGCAGCTACGTAAGAGGAATTTCCAGCCTAAAAGTTATTTACACCTTTCCCATTACTTGTTGACACCTTGCTTGGTCAGACCCTGTTCTTTTCTAAAGGCACAAATACCCCACTATTTAAATTGCATAAATGGAAGAGCCCCATATGTGCTGTACCCCAACACTTCTTTTTACCCCAGGTAGCACATGTCTCTCTTTCTCCTTCTAAACAAAATCTGTGAGAGCAGGCAAGATGAAATGAAGTGTGGGATTTCCTGCTTTTTGTGGTTTCCATTGCTCTGGTTTTACCGTAACGATGATGCCACTCATAGTCTTTTGGCTAACAGGCAAGACATAATACCTGCTCTCCCTTCAAAACGAGTAATATGTTTGTAAAGAAAACACAGTAACAGCAGCCCCTCATTTGTAAACTTAAAAGAATTCATTTTTATCCCAGAAATGTATAATTATTAAAAGGACAGTCTAAAAAAAAAAAATTATTGATTTTAGAGAGGTCTTGAAGTTATACAAGAACAATCACCCTGTTTATGATGAAGGAGAGATAAAATAATATTAATATATTTTCTTGAAATCTTTAAAGTTTTATAAATTGCCCATGGAGGTTTGCGAACCAAGGTCACTCGGTCTCTTTTCATTCTTTTAATTATCTAGTTCCAGCCTGATACACTAGCCTTACTAATTGGACACAGAGAAATCCCCTATCAGTGAAGTTAGAAAAGGACCTATGAAAAGAGTGTGGGAGACTGCTGTAAATCAAAGAAGAGGAACTGAACAGAAGGAAAGCCAATCAACTGTACCCCTCCGAGATGTGAGTTCATGGGAAAAACAGAGCCTCCTTGGATGGAGGAATAAGTGGCCAGCAGGTAGTTACACATGTCATTGACCTCTCCCTGATAGATACTGCTGTCAGGGGAGCCAAAGGCAGATTCACACCTGCCCTTATTTTCTTGGGGAAGGGAAGATTTTAAGCACTAACTTGAGCTTTGGGATATGTAGGTATTGAGTATAGTGCTATTCCCTTCCATTCCCATACCCCCAAGAAGCTCGTACATACTCTCTCAAATCCCAGCGAGGGAACTAATTGTCCTGTCTGTAGTTTCTCATTTTCGTGCACATTTGACAGGTGTGATGCACACAGTGAACTCTGAAACTCTGTCAATCTCTGTTTAGTAACATAAGAAATGTGCATATCTGTACTAACCCTGACTTTGATTTCTCACCCTTTTCCTTTCCCAGCACTCCTGTACATTCTCCAAGGCTGTCAGTGATCCTTCTCCTCTAAATTATGGCTTGTTATTTGAACAACAGCTTCCTTCCATCTCAGATCTTCCATTTTGACCTTGGGTAGTCATGTTAAGCAGTTCACCTTGCCTTCTACTTATTAATTTTCTAGTATGAAACCTCTTTGTCCACTACCTCTCCTGTTTCTCTTCTGTCTTATTGCCAGTTTATACGCCACTATCTGCTTCCTGTTCTTCTGCCCCTAGATGTTTTCCTCAGTGCTCAAATGCCAGCCATCCACAGAGATATCCAGAACTATCTCTGATTTTCCCAGGCTGTATTTAACCCACTGTCATAAGATGTTTCCACCTGAAAAACCCTGTATGACCAGCAACGCACTATCTTTCTCAAAGCAGAAGGAGCTTATACACAAACTCTTTCAGAAATAATGGACTCTTTATTCACCAGAAGATATTACCGAGACAAAGAAATCTCATAATAAAGTCAACCATAATTCAAAAATTATAGAGAAAGAGTCATCCAGGCTTCCAGAAAAAAAATACAGGGATGTTGCAGGAGGAAAGACAAAAAGACATTATATTGCAGAAGTCCTTCTATATCAATAGAAACATATAACTACTGCTTCATATATATAAAAGTTGTTTGGATTTGTTTGTTTGTGAGACATGAAACCAAAACTTCTGATCATTTTATCTGCTAAAATTTCCATTGCATTGTGTCCAAAACGCATCACACTGCCTTAGCTTATTTGCAAAGTGCTGGAAGAGAGGTCGTATTCCATTCACCTGCAATTTTTTTTACACTTTTGTTCAGCTAACTTTCTTCCTGTCTTGCTCTACTATGTGCACACACAATATTTCATAGCACGTGATGGGATTTACATCCAAGTATCCCTAGCTTCTCTCACATCTGATGTTTTGATGAAAAAAACCCTGAAATTCTGCACACTTGAGACTCTGAGGAAGATGACGTATAATGTCCATTTAGGCACACAGCTGTCCATAGCTGTGATCTGTACACAAGATCTCTGAGTCCAGAAACACCACTTCATGTGAAATCCTTATCATGATAGTAATATATATTTGAAAAATACTAGGTAAAATGTAACAAGCTCTGTGCTAGATACTGGTACGCTGCTTAAACATGGTCCCTGACATTGTTGTTGGCTCAAGTCAGCAAGTGCTGTGCAGACAGTTAAAGACAAAGAGAAAATCAGAAAGGTTTTTGATTTTATTTTTTTTTTTTTGCTGAAGTATTGGGCTATTTCACTTTTTCCTAGTCTTACACAGTTTTGTGGTTTTGTTTGTTTGTTTGTTTTAAGAGGCAGTTAATAAATTGAATACTTCTCTGCAAAACTTTTCCAGGAAGATATTCTTCCCTGTAATTTCATTCACACTGCTTCCCAGACCTGTCAATACCTCTTGTTTGTTTGTTTGTTTGTTTTTCCTTCAGCAGAGGAATCAAACAACATTAGACCGAATATTTCAAGGTGTTCGAGACAGAATAATCACGACAAACTACATTTTAGAGAAAGTATCAGCACCTGCCTCTCTTAGCTCTTTTCTCCATTATAAGGGACATCTCAGTGGAGTGGAAATTCCTCCTAGCAGAGATGCACCTCATAACAGCAAAAGTGATATTTTGCTAATACATTTTATGCTGACTATGTGCATGAAAGTTGAAGTTGTGAACATAGTTGCTTATATTGCTGGTTTTGTCAGTATAAAAATGTCACTAAACATCATATCCCCTAACCTATTAACTGGCATAGCCATAATGACAAAAATGCTAACAGAGATGTGGTTTTAGTCTTTACTACAGTGGTAATAAAATGTCTCCTTTTTCAGCTGCTGACAGAGTCCTGAGAGATTTGAAGTTCGTGTGCACTGGGTCGACGGCAAACAGGTATCACAAGAAAGATTAATCTCATCAAATGCAGATGTTCAGAGTGGGATGTCTCTTATGTCTCAGCTACTCATTGCAAGCTCTTTTTATCATGTAAAGGGCACATTTACACTTTAAGACAAATAACAGTCTTACACTTAAGACTACTAAAGCCTTGCACTTTAAGACTAGTAAAAAGGACAAGTAAAGCAGATACCTAATATTCACCAGATGGAGAGTATCAGCCTCAGATTAGTCATCCACATTGTACATGCCTAAATGTAACAAAATATAGTCCTACCCTATGTGGCTTAGATTTCAATTTAAGTTTTATTCAATAGAAAACAAGATTTTTTTAGAAAAATTTGGCTCCATTTAGCAGGTATACTAGCAGTTATCTAGATAATTTACTGGTTTTCCCATTTCCTCTACCGTCGCCTTCAATAAAAACTTGTTTAGCTGAAATGGAAGATTCTATGTCTCATCCATCCTCTATTAATCCAGTTTTGGCTGGTGTGAAATGTTTGGTGAAACCATAAAAATGAAAGGAAAAAACATCAGATGTTAGCAGACAAAGTTTGAGGTGGCTGTTAAACTGTGTTTGGTGGGAATTAGCGATGAGTGAACCTCAAAAAAGCTTGTTCTAATTAAAATTAAAGATAACACGAATGCTTATTTGAATGCTTCCGCTTCTTTTTCTTCTAGGAATCAGGTTTGGTCACCGCTTGATCTCCTTTAACACTGTTTGGCCTGATCTTCAGAGCGTTAAAAACTGCCTCTTTTATGGCATTTCAGTGCTTCTAATCCCCACAAAGAGGGGGGAAATAGTTAGCAGGTTTATTTTTAGTTTTGGGCAAAGGTTGAGAACACTTTTCCCTTTCTCTCTTAAAAACAGAAATTCAGGCTCAATAGCAGAACAGTGACAATATCTTCCAGGCTGAGCCTCTCAGTTCCCAAGAGGAGACAATATCCCCCCTCTATTACAACAGCCAGAAAGAATGAAGAGAGGTTCCAGTAATAAATATAGACACAGAGACGTCTGGTTTCTTTTCTGCTTCAGAAGCTATCAGGGAAATTTAATCAGGCTTTTCTTTTCCAGTCAATCCTCAGATTATTTTAATACCTTCACATTCGGTATTGAAATTCTGTCATCCTCGTCAGTGTTTGTGCCTGATGGCTGCATGCAGTCATTGCTAAACAATTTGTTAAAGTGTTATATTTTTAGAGAGGTCTGTTCACTTACCGTCTAATAGTAATGCCATTTTTGCAGGGGTCATAAGGAAAGAACATATTCATGATGAGAAAAAAATCAAACTAATAGAAAGACATAATCATGTTTCTATCTCATCCCCTCTGCCTCCTTATCCTCTTCTAGGCAGAGAAGAAAATAACACACACCAACCAGATTTTTACTGTATGTAGAGCTAGCCTGGCGTTTTCTGCGCTACACTAAATTATGTAGTGCTTCTGCAGAAAGTGTGTGCAAGGGCTGAATGTAAATCAGAAAAAGATACAATGGCTGTGGAACTAAAAGGCAGACACTCCTCTCTAAAACCACATTGGTATACGACATGCTAATATACACACCTTATAAGACCATGGGACTGCTGTAGTTTGTCGAGTATCTATGCATGATAGCAATGAATTTAACATGGATCCTGACCTTCATATGGAATAACTGACACAGATGGGGCAAAAATGGAGTGACATTACTGCTAGAGAGGTAAAGATGCTTTCTACATTAAAATTAATGATAGATCATAAAAATCAACTCTTGGGGTTCTGTGCAGCTGTTAAACACAGGGCAATATAACATTCTGTATGTTCTGCTTTAGCCAGGGGCGTGGGGGGGAAGAGAGACAGAGAGAGAGAAATCCCCTTTATTTCTCTGAGTTGAACTATAAATAGCATCGGCAAAAGAGAAGCGTACTATATAAAATTTTGACTGACCATTCACTTTAGCTCTTACCTTCTATCTCATGAACCACTTTCATTGCTCCCTTGTTTATCATGTGCTTGTTAAAAGCAAAATAAAAAATCACTTATTGAATTAATTGCCAGTTTTTAAATACTACAATGGCTTTTACTGCCAATCTTTACTGTCACTTAGATGATATGCAATACTTGTATTATGGTCTTTTATACAAAATAAAATGAAGTATGAATGAAGATTCAGAAAATCCTTTAGGCTTCTCTCTACCTCTCATCACAAGCCTACTACAGCTATTTTTAAAGTTATGCTAAAATAGCCAGTAGATGTGCAATTTACATCTTAAACAACCCTTCCATGACCTTTTGAATCAGTAGATATTTGTGGAGCCTGGAAGGAACAGTGTTAAAATTAAATTGTGTTTAGCTGATTGATCTTTTTACATTAGTCACTCGCTAGAATGGGGTTGCCATTGGGACATAGGTGAAGTGGAGTGTAACAAAAGTGTAAATCACAGTCTCAGCTAATATTTGTAATGCTGTTCTACACCTCTGATAAGTCTAACACAAACTCACACAAGTGCCACATAACTTACTAATGAGTCAGTCACTGGTCTTTCAAAAAATTCATGAGTATTAATGGTTTGACTACCTTCTGCTACTTTGACTAAATGGCTATTGCAAAAAGCACACAGCCTCCTTTCTCATATTACTTATAAACAAAAAACTTTATTCCCGTTCATGGAATTGTGAAATGGAGTGAACACCTTGCCACTACTTTTAGTGAAAACTAACCCCTACTGCTTGTTCTGAGCTATTTCTTTTTTCTTTTTTCTATATGCAGGCACATGGAACTGTCTTTTCAACTCCAGTTTCTAACTGACCTGAGATTTGTAAGAGCAAATTACAGTTAAGCATTCCCAATTCAAATCTTGTAGCTTTAGAAAACCAAAGAGGCCTCCATCAGCCCAGTGATTTTGGGTGTACCCTGTAAGGCAGAAGGTAATGGTTCTGGTAAGAGTAGGAACATTTGTCTACATTGTGCACTGATGATGAACAACAGTTGAAGTGTCATTCTCAGCTCCAGTTTTCTTTAGGAGCTAAAGCAGCATATTCCCACATGCAAACTCAGATGGATTCCAGCAGGCTTGGGATGTCAGTTCATATTTACAGCCTTCACGGTTAGCATCTAAGTTAAGAAGGCCAAGCCAGGATTTATCCTTCTAACTTCAGTACGTATGTGGCAGTGTGTTCCCCCTCAGCTCTGCTTAGGCACTATCCACCACTTGCGACATGGTAGACAGGAGGTTGCTGGTATTAACGAAATTGAAAGAAAAGACTGTCATCTCCAAGGTCAATCCCTCCCACCTATAATGCTTCTCACCCACTTTTTGAGTTTACAATGTGGTAATTTTTTAGTATCCACAATAACTATGGCCTGTGTTGTTCAAGTTAGCAGAATTGCAGAGATTTGATATAGTAACAGAGATAGCTGAATGTAGTCTAAAATGAAAGATTTTAATCCGTGTGTTTTGAAGACATTACATTATTTATGAAACTGCCAGTGGATGGAGACAAATGTTCTCAGGGTTTTTTTGCAGGAAAGCAATTGTTCTCCTAGTCACGCTCAGTCCAGGCATGTGTGTGTATGAGATTGATCCAGTGATTTCTGATACATTACAGCAGGAGCAGTGATCCATATAACCAATTATTCCTGTACCTTTACTGACATGGTGAATCATGTAAGTTTTCTCTTCAGATGATAATTCCACTGCTGCTTTAGTTTGTGCATTTATTTCTTTACTGTTTCTCTTAGTTGAACCTTGTGCGGCACAAATTCATTAATGTTAAGTAGTGAGGTGAAGATTCAGGCTTATAAAGAGGAATTAACACAGACAAAATTGCAACTATACTATAGTACCTCCATCTGTTTTACTCTTACAGAAAATTTATACATTCTCATTTCAATTAAGTGAGATGGTCAAAATAATTGTAATATCTTTCATTCTCTCCCAGATGTTACAATAAACAAAGATATCGTTACTTCTCTGAGACTCAGTAACACTTAGTGTAACACATGTACTTCTATTCAAGTTTTATAACCTTGTCTTTATCACCTTTTTGATAAATATCACAGAACAAGTAAAACAAATGGAATGGTTTCCTTTTTGTCATCTAGGACTAAGGTAATATATATTTAGTGCACAAATAGTCCACATAGTCTTGTTTTAAGCAGGACTGAAAACACTTTTTTTTCACTTCTCTGAATCTTCAAAGCACTGCAAATATTTTAGTCAAACTTAGTCCGAAAACTTAGAACTGCATGTATTTTTTTGAGTAATAAATGGGGTTTGGGCTTGAAAAAGAATTTTCTTTTCAGCTCATTCAAAATTATTTCATTTGAGTTTGGTTGTTTACATCTACTCCAATTTGCTCCAATTTTGAACAACAAAAATATTGTGAAGCCAAATACCTTGCAGAACTGCCTAAAGGAAATGTGGTATTTTGTTCTTTTAAATGTTTTTCTGTTGATATAATGTTTCGATTTGACAGTTTCTTACTTTAAAAATACACTTTCAAAAACACATCATCTTCTTTTAAAATAGTTCTGGAAACAGTTCACTGACAGACCTAATTTGGAGCTCAGAATTGCACTACCCATCTGTCTCTCCCATCCATCCTCGGTAGTTATTTTTTTTCTACCTTAATTTTACAAATTTAAACAATGAGTTTGCACTGCTTCCAGTTTCACTTTTAGTATGCTACATTTGATGTTTGTTCCTTGCAATTCTCAGAAGTATTTCTAAACTTTCTGCCTATTTGGTTTTATAGTTTCCTTAGGCAGAACTTGCTCTCCGGTGAGAAGTGTGTTGCCAGCATGCCCTCTGATTTCTGCAGCCAGTGGATTAGGCCCATATATTAGCTGTGTCTTTCTAAGATACGATTCTAAAAGATTTTCAGGGCTGCTTTACTGCATGTAAACCCTTCTATTATGACAATCTATTCTTGTACTTTACAGTCCTTTCATTATACTGGAGATGAAGGTAAAATATCAGTAACTTAAAACTAAAATTATTTGGTTTAATCTTTTAAACAAGACCATATTTATAATGTCATGTACTTTAGAGTCTACAAAAAAGGAAGAAGGTAATAAATATCACACAAGCCTTGGTGTTTAACTGAGATATAATTAGGAGAGAGGAGATCAACTTTTTTTTTTCTGACACTGTTGATCATGTTGAGATGCCTAAATGAAATTTTGGTGACTCAAACTGAATCCTGCCCACTCATGCCCCAAAATATGAATGGCATCCCTGAGGCACTGCTCCTGAGGAATATTTTCCCCCCTGCCTCAGAGAGAGATCGGGGCATCACTTATTCCCTTTGACAGACAATTCTAAGACTTCTAAATGGAAAAGCTAAACACCTGGTAACTATGGATGGCCTTGCAAAACCTCATCAGCTACATTTTGGAGATGGGAATCAAGAATAAGACTTCATTGTACCTCAGACTAATACAATTTCAAACCTCAGTCTTTTTTTTTGTAGCTATCACAAAAAGCTTTTATTAACTATAATGAGTCTCAGATCAAACATCTGAAGACTTTCAGGAGACACATTTGCTGAGTTTGACTGTAGATGAATGGTAGACAGCAATACTTAATCAGAAAGCACTTCTTACAGTTGCTCCACAGCACTTCCAAGCCTTGTGATGACGAATAATCCACAAAGAATCCTCACTTTTCCAGATTATTTTGCATTTCTTCATGAAATATAAAATCAATAATCAATTAATAAGACCAGCAGTGAAAAACATTAACTGACTGCAGCTTTGCTGATTCTTGCACTCTCTAGCAGACGATCCCTCTAGAACTAATGGGCAAATTCTGTTCTATTGAATAAAAGATGCAATGAGCCTGTGTCTTTAGAAGACTTGAACTAGAAATTCAGGGTCTGTGTAATAAAAGACCCATCTCCCCTTCTTGAGGACACTGTTTATAAATAAATAAATGAACAAACAACTCTTAATCTTACTTTGAAGACTTTACATCAGGCCCTAGAGAGAAACCAGGCAGCTTTCCAAAAGAATTTTTACAGTCAGCACACTGAAAGCAGTCTATCACTAACAAATGGGGAAAAAGCAAATTCAGCTGAATTACCACCCTAGAAAAAAGGAAACAATAACAACAATGATGATTAAGAAGAAAACTGGGCATATGGTAACCTTACTCTACTGCTAAAACGTTCTAATCAGTCACAAGGAATTAACCCAGTTAAAACAAAAAAGAAATTCCGTCATAGATAAATGTTATAAGCTACGTACACCTGGGCTGCTGGGAGAGCAGTCAACAAGAACAGTTAATTTTTTTCCTAGAAGTCTATGCATTGTCACATCAGCGCCTTTTTAAATAAAGGCATTGTTGGTGACTCTAGAAGAGAGGGGAATAGCAGGGAATAGTCAATAGAAAAATACTGTCATTCTCAAGGTGTCTAAGGTTATCAAGAGGCTGGGGGGAAACTGACTTGCCTGATATCAGTGAAAGCTTTAAGAGGTGTAAGAAAAGTATGGATGTGTCTTGTTAGATGACACTACTCTGGAGTCCCTGAGGAGCTTTTTTAGAGAGCAATCCCCTTATGAAATATATATATTTCCGTAAATTGCACTTCACTTTGATCAAGTTTCTCAATAATTGTCCTCCTGATGAGAAAACGTTACAGGCTTCACACCACAAATGGAAGAAGCTGCAGAGTTTCTATAATTCCTGAATTTTTTTAAAAAGGGAGACTGTCTCCGAGTCTTCATTCTCCTGGTTAAATACTCTCGTTCTTTTCTCCTCAGCCCCAGTACCGTCACAAACAATCACATGCAAATTTAGGCTAGCAGATGAAACAATAAGGGAAATCAGAGAATCTGGTTTCCAGCAGGACAGCTTCTTTTCTTATTGAAAACAGGCAGAATTTCAGCTTATTTAACTAAAAATAACTCAGAAATATCCTAAAAAGCTCTATACATTTCCATGCACTCTAGATCTGCCATCTCTGTAACCCAGAGGAATGTGTTGGCAGTCTCCACTGTTTTCCTTTAGCCTGTCAGCTCTGTCTCTTTCTCACAAAAACCAAGGAATGGTGTACACAGGGGTCTCCTCCTGCTCTTAGATGCTATAGGACAGACCTGGCCAAAGAGAAGAGCCCCCTGCATCTGGAGGTACATAGGTTAAGTGACCTAGAGCAGATGTTTCACATTCAGCATTTGTGTCTGGGTTCATGGCAGAGATAATTCCTACCTATGTGCAAATGTCCCCCATTCCTCAAGAAACAGCCAGTGAATACTCACTGGGCATCTGTGGAAGGAAGAACGATCTCACACCACAACCACTCATAAAAGACTGGGAGAAATTGTCCTGGTGATCTTTGAGGACCTTGTCACAATCACCAGGTTTTCCTCTCTTTTTAGCTGTTGCTCTCAATTTAATTGATCGTATACAAATTAGTTTATAGATTAAATTTCATTTGCTGATCCTCTCAATCTTTTTCAAAGAGTGTAGGAGATGTACAGGAGATATCCACACATTTAATTAATAGCTCTGCTACACACAAAAAGGATATGAAATAAGAATATATAAAGCACTCAGCATTCACCTAACTTTGGATTTCTTTTATTGACATCATCAGTAAAAACCTTATTGGTTTCGGTGAGACTGGGGCAATGCTAAGTCCTCTTGAATTTTCTGTTTTCCCTTTTAAAAAGTGCAATAAATGTCAAGTTATACTTGAAATATTATTATCTTTACCTTTTACAGAGAAGAGATTCTAGTCTTTATCACCTTCTTATATATTACATGGAAGTATTTTTTTTAAAGATCACAGCACTGGCTCTGAAAGAAATCTGTATTAACAGAGCAAGGCACTTTTCATACTTACTTCCACAAGTAAAAGTAAATCAAAATTGAAAAGTAAAATCAAAACCAAACACACAGCCACTTAAAACCATGTGGTCTTAACCATCTACAGGCTTCTGTGACACTGCAAGCTCAGTGTCCCAAAACTCTCTGATAAAAAACAGTCCTATCATACATGGTTGCTAATCTGCTTCCGTGTTGTTTCTGCTAACGTGGCAATGCAAACGGGAAAACTATGTTCTGTTCTTTAAATAACAGGAACAATAGAAATGCAGTTATTCAATACTGTCATGCCTTCTTCTGCCTGAAGTATTTTTTTCTGATGCTGTTCTTCATTCAGCCACCTCTAACTAAAAAATAAACCTGTAAGAAAGAGGGTCATATTTTTTCTGAATCCAAAGTTTTCATAACTTCATGTTAAGTCTAATCTTACTTAACAGCTCTGTTGATGGCCATTAAGATGGCAACAACCGAATACAATTCGCAGCTGATATTGTATTGGAAGGGCTGGCAGATATCAAATAAGACATAATATCCACATTTATATGAGGCATTTTTCCAAGAAAAATAAAGCTCCCACTATTAGAAAAAATACAGGTCAATATAAAGAAGTGAAAGGACTGACCTATACTTGACAGAGAAAAATAATATTTGCTGATGCCTGCTAGAATAGATATCCATGCTCCACAGAATACCTATGAAAATGGAAAATAAAAGAATCAGATAAAAGACTCTCAGTGGGTCCCCAAATGGGGGCAGAGGGAGGACCAAACTGCCTGTACATCATACAGCCCATTATTTGTTATATGTAAAACGGGTGTACACTGGAACCAGAAACTTTTTTGGAAATGTGTAAAGCATCAGAGTTAGTGCTATAAAATCTCCTTGAAGAGTTCAGATTCTTATGGATACATTATTTTGTTGCAGGGAGTATAAGAGGATCCCTTGAGGTAATTTTTCATGTATTTGCCTCCAGTGGCACAAGAAAAGCTTGCTATCATGTGTGAGGATTTAACTGTCAGAACCACCATATAATGTACCAAGCATGCCCCCTTTTTCTACAAGTTAGCCTCTAGTACACAATTAGAGCACCTTTCTCTAAGAGAATCTGTGGCTTTATCAATCTGCCAGCCAAAAAAAAAAAAAAACCCAACCCAAGTGTTTCTGCTTCATCCTGTGAGCAAACTAAAATGGCATCCTGAATCAACGAGCAATCTGGTTGATTCCTTCCCTGAAAGTCTTTGTGCAATTCCCTTCCCCATCACCCACTGCAAAGCAACAGCCACTACCCTTAGTGCTTTTCACAGGCAAAAGCACAAACAAGCATGTACACATCTGTGTCTTTTCCTGAAATCTCTCACTTCAGCCTTTCATTGTGAATCTTACTGCAGCAACTATATGTTGATTATATCTGTGGCAGCCTTCAAAGGAGTGATAAAAAGAAGTGCCTACATAGTCTGTGGGCACACAAGGGCATGGGCACAGACACAAGCCTGTGGACATGGCACAAGTTCCTGGACACACACGTGCCAAAATTTAACTCTGCTTTCTGGTCCACCACTGGTATGGAGAAAAAAAACCCTGTTAGACATGGGAGAGTCAGAAAAGGATCCAAGGAGCCAGCATGCTAAGGCTCATTCACAGCATAATCAGCATGGAAAGAAGGACAGGGACGAGGATATGGTCCTCCCTTCCATCCCTCAGACTTCTAGAAGGAAATTCTTAAGATTCAGGATCTGAACTCTTTCCTACAGGTTGATGTCTACATTCATTAACTATCACCCTTTTTGAAAGAGGAGCCAGAGGAGGCGGCAGCAGGAGCTACCCCCACCTTGTGTAACAGCCTGATGGTCCCTGTATCTGCCCAGGAACTGGGAGTCAGTTCTTTTCTCTGTTTTGGAGGTGTCCACCTGCCACACGTAGCACTGTATATAATTTATGCAAACACTGCTACAGACAGTGCTTAATATAAGGAAGAGATTCCAGGTCTTGCTTATATTAGGTGAGTGCCTTAACCCATATGCTTCCTCTAAATTGAGCCTTTAACTGTTTTCTGTCTCATTTCAGTAGGAGATGGTGAGTGCCAACACTACTTTCTTCAGATTTATTCTACTGACAGATATTTTGAGATGGGGGTTTGTGTGTTTAAGCAATAGGATGAAATTAAACCTGAACTTGCATTTCTAACAACAGCAGCTTACAAAAAGAGGCATGATAACTCCTTCATGCTTTTAAAAGAAAGTAGTGGTGTTAGCTGCTTTTTTAGAGCATCCTCTAAGGTGAGCATCATCTCAAGATGCTGAAGAATGTCTCGTAGGCAGAGTTTCCCTGGATGTGAGCACTAACATGGACATGGAATGACCTAGCTCTGCCAAGACAAGGATGCTTCTGGATATCTTCAAAGGCACATGGCTAGCTCTATCTTAGGATAAACCTATTTAAGGTTAGAAAAAGCTGAGATTAACAGCATGCATGTATATTCCATTTAAGTATTTTTCAGATCTTGTCCTCATCATCTACTATGTTTGTCTCCCAAATTCTTTAAGGTCATAGTGAATATTTTTCCAGGATGTGATATCCATGTGAGAGGTGAGGCAGAGTGCCCAAACCACCATGCTCTAGACCGGAGAAGTTCTCAGGACTTGTGAAGGCAATTGGATTACTTGAGGTTAGACAAAACTTACATTAATCCAAGTAAATATGCTATGCTGCTGTTGTAACAGCTGCAGTGTTATTGCCCAAGAAATGCCTTGCATATGTGGCACAGACTCTGCTTCACTCACCTGAGCAGAGACCTGGGTGCATACCACAAAGCTGAATTTTCAGAGGTGAATATCCAGCTCGCTCAGTAATAAGCAGGCATCCCAATCAATGTATGCTCATGAATCATGTATATATGTTACCTTACTCAGGTCTTGTAGGGCATCAAGAGCACTAGAATTCTGATGTGGGCAATTTTCAACTAAATCTCCCAAAAAATAAATTACTACTTTCCTTGTCAACATAACAAGATATTTTAAAGGCCCATCCCTATAACCTTAGTCAGAGGATCTGATGACTGGATATAATTTTTATAGGAAGCCATGAATAATTGACTGCACAGGGCAGTGTGAGAATTGGCCTCAAGCATCTTTAGGTCGTTCTGGTGATTTTAGCCACTCTGCATTACTTCACTTCATAACTAACACAAATAAACATAAAAAAGGAATTATCAGATAGCAAAATGTATGCACATATTCAGCCAGAGAACGGGCAGCAGAGTCTGGGCTGCATCCCTACAGAACAAGCACAGCTTCTTTGTTCCCTTTCTGCCCTTCATGATGTTCCAGACCTTTCACAGTTCTGTTTGTATGCATGCTGTGTGGTCTTTATCACGTGATACCGCATAATCAAAGGTAAGGAAAGTAAGCAATATTGAGTTGTGAGTCCACAAGGTACTTTGTTAAGTTTTCTTCCACTAGCGCTCACTTAAAAGCAACAAAGGGGAGAAAGAGGCAGAAAGCAGAAATTCTATTGCTTAATTTCTTTTTTTTTTTTAGTAAAGTTCATTAATCAATACCATCTAAGAAGGAGGAATAAATTAATCAATTAAAAATAATGCTTTTTCCTCCAAAGGAATTTTGTAGCAAAGCAATGAAGAATAACTTGGAGTAGGGTATATTAAATTGCAAGTCAGAATTGTAACAGAAACTATACATTAGAGCCAGGAAAAAATTCAAGTCCATTACTTTTCTACAAAAGACACCCAAAGGAAATTTCTTTTCAAAAACATCCAAGAACTAGTGTTTCCATTTTTCAATCAAGTCTGCCCAGCAAATATAAAAAAAAAAAAAAAATAATTGGGAGGACATGCAAAACTGCTATAGAGAATTTTTTTCAAAAAACAAAACTTACCCATAAAATAGCCATGCTTCTCAGTGTCTGTATTTAAGCATCCTCCCAAAACCAGTTGTATTAATTTCAATGGCATAAATAGGCTTATACACAGAAAATGGTTCATGTGATCTTGTCATACTGTTAAGCAATTTAAGAAGGCTTGGGATTTCTAGTGCAGAGATCTAAACTGCCTAGTCACATGTCAGTCATCACCATGAAAAACCTTTGACTTTATTTTAAATATAAAAAGAGGAAAAAAAGAAAATACATTTAAAATTATGGAAGGAGAAAGTGCTATTAGCAAGCCATATCACGCATCACGCATCCTTTACTGCTACAGACCCAGCAGCAATGGACACCAGCAGAGACATCGGCCCGCACATGTGCCAATATCTCTGGAGTTTCCCAGGTGCGGTGAGATCATTTCATCTGTGCCAGCCAGGACAGAAGAGGTAAGGTGTGGAGAGAGCCACAACAGCCCCACTGAGATTGATTTGCTTGGATTGCTCTAGACAAGCTCTCCTAGAGGTTGTACCACTTTCCTGTGGCTCACTATTACCATGCACCTTTTTTTTCAAGTATATTAAAGCCCCAACACAATGTAAATATTTCCACAATAACAGGAAATGTATCATCATAAGCTGTTACGACCACTGATAAGTGTCCCTTGTTAATTAAGGAAAATAAAGAAAAATATAAATTCTAATGCTTTTCTTCTATATAGGTATATTAGACATGGGCAGGAAAACCTTCAGAGGGGGTTAACTTTGTCACTGAAAGTATACCTGCTGTAGTACAAACCTGGATAAATTAGTGAGGACATTAGATTCCTATGAACTTGATAAGCTAATAACAGGAGACACCTGAGCTTTCATGTTTCAGGGGATGTTCAGACCCTAGTTAAATTACTGTTGTTTTTTTCCAGAGCAGCCAGGGCTCTGTAAGTTTGACTTTATATGACAACTCAAGCACATATTCTTAACAAAGGACAGGCATGTGTTTCAGGTAGAAACACCAAAAAAAAGACACAGACAGTCTTGAAAACACTGAAGCAAAAAGTTTTTTTAACAAACAGCAAATTAATTACTGTGTAATTACAAGTTTAAAAGCAGTTGCTTAGTGCAGTCCAAGGGGTGCAAATCATGGCACAACCTTAGAGGTTAAGACCTGTATGTGTGGCAATACAGTAATTTCACCTCTGAACCAAAGCTAAAATTTTCAGGTTCAGGATATTTAGGATCTTTGAATAGTAAATAAAGCATCTCAGGTTCTCACCCAGAAGCATGTGAGAACCAAATGTCCCTACTGGAGAGAACTGTCACACTCAGGCATCCCAAGGTTGTGATCAACCAAGAAAATCTTTGTATGGAGAAAGGCAGAAGAGTAATAAACTTGGTCAAACATAGCAACAAAGTGTTCAGAAATCACTCAGAGCAAGAGAGTTGGACAAAAGTCTTCATTGATGCCATACCATTAGATGCATGTAGGGAAAAGTTTCATTTAGCAACACTTTTAGTTAGTACTTTACAGACACCATTTTTCACTAGCGTGTTTTATATGTCACTGAAAACTGTTTATGCTGGTGCATATTAAACTGTTATCCATCGTCAGATGTTAAAATGTTATGTTAAAAAATATACTTGTTTCTGTATGTGTGCTCTGCAGGCTAATTCTGTCTTCCAGCAAGAGTATCTCAAAGCAGTAATAACCAGCATTCAGGATAATAGTTTTCTTTATGGATCTCTCCTCTCAGCAGTGCAGTAGATGAAGTAACAAGGAATCTGCCCAGCAGGTGAATTTCTATTAAAGGCTTTCTGTGTCTTGGCAGTGGCTCACGGCATTGATATTCTTTCACAAAACACTTTGTATCAAGGAATCAGCATTTTTCTAGTGACAAGCCATTTAATAAGAAAATTCCTGACGTGGTCCAAGCACAATGCCTAAACAACCATGATGCAGTTTGGATGTTTTAATAAGTGTGCCAGAATGGAAGTTTATGGACAACTGTAAAAAAATCTGCAGCACAGACAAAGGATGGTGGCTCACTGGAGAAAACAAGAGTTTATTGTCTTTGCAGCTTCATGATTTAGCTCTTGCCCCACAACCTCTCATGGAGTGGAAGATTTTCTGCACATTCCAAAATCACTCTTCTGAAATGGGAGCCTCATGCTTTCTGAGCTAAACAGCTACAGCCCTGGCTGACACCAATGCCTTCTGTAGTGGGTCATTACTCAGAGCACTATCAGAACTGCCCTGTTCACATTAAGCCAGTTTTACACCAGTGGATACGTCCAATATGGTCACGCAAAGAATACATTTATTTCACATCCACCCCAGCCTGCTCTTATATTCTGTGGTGCTTAGCAAATAAAGTCCCATGCAACCCAAAGTACACTCAAGGTTGACGTTCAACACATTGACTTCTGTGGTGAAAACACTTCTCAGTCTGTCAAATAAATTCTTCTTAGGACACTATCCTAAGTTTCCATTAAGCTATAGGAAATAAAGTACTTTATAATGTACATCCAACTCTGTAGTCATTTGTCCTCTGAGTGCCCCAGGAATGTTTACAAACTGGATTTGAAGAGAATGCTGTTCAGGTTGGATCGTAAAGCAGCTCCTGATAGGACAATTTAAGGGTTCAAGACAATAACGGTCCAGTTTATAGAAGTAAGGAGGCAGAAGCCATAGAAAGGTAAGTGCTGAAAATTAAGTGTAATAAAAATTACTATTTCACTCAGTTGTTCTACAGAAATGAACAACTTTATCCCCTCTTACCTTCCCTGTCCCTACAAGTCTAGCTGCAGTTTATAATGTGGAGCACTTGAAGGTAGAACATGTTCCTAGGAAATGGGCAACTATTCAAACTACTCAGGTAAATCTGGGCCATAAGTAAACTGTCCCAAACACTTCAGAAAAAAAAAAAAAATGTGCTGGGATGGGAAGAGCTTCAGTTCGTAAAAGGAAGAAAGACGGATTACTTCATCAAGGTAATAACAGAAATCAGAGAGTTTCTGTTCCAGTTCTGTCATGGGCCTTTTTGTGACCCTGACCTATGGTCTGAATTTGTTTGTCTTGAAGTCAATAAGTCTTGTCATTGTCTCTCCAGGAATCAGTGTGATTTAAGACATTTCAGCAGTGTTTGTTGACCTCATACCCACCATGTAAAAGCATGATGCAGATCCCCTGACTCTGTGCTCATGCCATTCAGCCAACCCAGCCTAGTCCCTCCCCATACAGAGATGCCAGCTGGGGGTGGAAAGAGCTCTTACCTAGTGCAGTGCTGTGCCCGTGCTAGTAATCTCTCCCTCTCAGCCTATCTACACAAGAGGCATGTTGACATTAAAACAAAGAGCCTAGATGAAATACAGACACTTGACAGTCGGAGGAGGCAACAAATCATTCCACAGGATTCACCTAGCTCAGTAAGTTATGGTACAAACTCTCACACAAAACATCATTGCAGGAGTTTTTTTTCAGTTTTCTTTCTTTCTCTAGTAATTGTCAACTGTTTGTTACTGTAGGTGGGAGGACATTGAAATCACCAATATTGTACCTAACCTACTGAATCTAGATCACTACACACTTCACCTGATCCAGCTTAGAGCTGAACAGCTTTCCCACCTCACCACTGCCTCCCTTCACTCTACTTTAGAAGGGATATCTACCAAAAAAAAAAAAAAAGCACTCTGTTGAATGAAAATAATTTTGGTTTAGGTCTAGCACAGACTAGCACACAGGTCTGAGCCCTGCTTCCACCATTTTCACAATTCATCTTCCTGTTGGAGTTCACCAAGTAGGAGGGAAGAAGCAGGGTGACCACAGGAGAAGTGACACTTAAATTAACGTAATAAACAGAGATGCCTGTGTAAGATCTCCATTGTCATGTAGTAAATCTCCAAGCTGAGTTAATATATAATCCTTCTTCATTTCAGTCAAACATCTTTTTATGTTAAGAAAATCATGCAGAAGGAAACCATTCTAGTCTTAGTAACCGAGTGCTGAGACACATCATTGTCTAATCAAGCAGTTTTTATGTGAGACTGTTTTAATACAAGGAGAAGAATAAAGCTAAGGGACATGCAGTATTATTCAGGTTATTATTCCAAACTATTTAGGACAAGTTCCTTCACCAGATTCTGTCTCAGTTTCCCCATCTATAAAAACAGTTATGCATGATATTGCTCTGCTCTCTCAAGTGCTTCGAATTTTGTGTAATTTTGTTCACAGTTGCAGTTGTAAAATGACACCGGAATTTTGAAGAAAATTAGTGCCAGCAGACATACTATGCAGCATAGGGACCTCTGGTTTCAAGTGAGATGTGCAGCAAGTCTGAAGAATATATTGAACATTACATCAAATGCAGTTGAAGATTTATTAGACAATATCAGTGGGTATTTATCTACTTGATTTATTCTGTCCAAATGACATTCCTGGCTTCAAGAGTGTTTACACTGTCTTATTGAGACCTTGGTCATGGAAGCTTTACTGGAAACTAAAAATTTAATAAAAATAAGTCATGTTTATGAGTGTTTTCCAGAATTTCATACTTGTTCCTGCTCCAGCAGTAATAGTATTTTCTGTTCTGCAGGCCAAGTGCTAGGAAGCCTTTTCTCCAGCTTGTTTTTAGTAATACTTTTTCTATGAGAGTCATGTTGGGTTCATGACCCTCTTGGCTTGTAGGGAGGAACCGGACTCTCAGCAATCCTTCACCCACCCCTCTGCAAGAGTGACGTGTGTGAGAGCATGGTTTATTCCTCTTCTGCCTGGGAACCAGAGCGCAGGGCCCCAGCCTCTCTCCAACTTGGCAGGGAGCTATCGATGCTCCTCCTGCCCCTTTCCCTCCCTCTCAAGCTGGCCAAAGACACTATCTTCTTGCATTTCGGCTGGGAGAGAGGGAAGAGTGGAGCTTCAGCAGCAGACGAAGACCCAGGGGGAAAAAAAAAAATGTGGGAAGCTGTAGTTCCCAAGGTCCCTCTGACTACCAGGGCTGCCTGGACCTTCCATGGGAAGGAGAAATGTCACATTAGACCAAAGCTGTGACAGCTCTGTGAGAGAGGGCAGGGTCTTCTTGCCTGCACCCTCGTGGTGGAAACTCTCTTCATCCCCTCTGTCAACCCGCTCACAAACACCACAAGTGCAGTGACACTTGGATCCTGGGAATTACTTGCTCCCCCTGAAAGATGTGCTCTTGATGACTGCCATAAAATATGACGAGAAATATCTTTTTGAGTTAGGCGTCCTCCCCCATCTCCCCCGTACAGCTGCAAGTGCCACAGTCAGGGAGTCATTTGTATTTGTCACACTGCACTCTACTATTATTGCAACATTAAACCTGAATTATGGAGCTACAAAAGGATGGTGGGGTTTAGAAAGCAGGAAGATAATCTTACACTGCCATACATTTACATGTTTCCTGAGACTCTAGGTAAACAGTGAAATGTAGCTATAAGGGCACTGCATCATCCTAACAAAATGTTTAGGTAGGGAACTGAGAATTTATTTCATTTTTAAACTAGAAATCAGAGTTTCGTCATCCTACTGGACAACATGTTTGTTTGTTTGTTTGTTCCACAACTACGGTCCTGATGTGCTTTGTGCCAGATATCAAAGCTACCAGGGAATCTTTTCTGAGAAGTGTTCAAAAGCTTTCCAGTAGAACACAGCACTTCCCAATTGTAGAGAGGGCATCTATAAAAGCAGGAAGAGTCCCTGTAAAATGAGGACTTGAAATAAGTCTGTATTCTTTAAAGAAACTTAATAGAAAAAAATTCTTTTTCTTGCCCACAGTAAATAGTCTTTTTTTTTCCCCCCTACTTTTCATCTTTTTTTTTTTTTTTTTTTTTAAAAAGGATTCTGGAAATCATATCTTCAATAAAAATTAATTTTAACTTATAGATTTAATACTGCAATTTGGGACATCTTGTATTTCATGAACATATTTTACTTTCATCAGAAACAGACATTTTTCATTAAAAACCACTTAGAATTCCATTTAAAAAAATTTAAGGAAGAATTTGGATCTGGTGGTTTCTAGGCTTAAATTCTTCTCTGGAATTTTGACTGCCATTTGAAAAGAGTTTCTGTACTTCTACTTCATACAGCCACAAACATTTCTAACAGAAGGATTCAGTAAAAAGTCATTCTGCAGGGAGAAAAAAACTATCACAACTTACGTTGATGAACTATAGACCAAATTTGCAATTGATCCAGTGAATTTTTTTTCAGGAGAAACTCACAGCTAAATCATCTATGGTTCAGAGAATGGAAGGCATTTGGTTAGACAATGGATCAGATGATTGATCTGGCTAAGCAGCAGACTACAGCTAGTGTTAATGGCAATCCACAAAAATAATCCACAACAAAATAAATCACTGAAGTTTTGATGATGGCTACTTAGCACACAGACCAAAGTTGATCAAATTAATTTTTACAAATTAATTATCTGAAAATTTTAGCAATAAAATTTCTGTAGTTATGCTGTGATATTTTGGTACTGATTAATGAATGTATGACTACATTTTAGCCTGGCATTTATTCACAAACTGGTGAATGAGCACTCATTATTTATGACTGCCCCTGTGAATCATGCAGGACAACAATTCATGTTCCAAAACTGGGTGACTTGCACTCTGTAAAAAAAAGAAGGATCCCATTTTTCTTCTCTGAAATGTTTTGCAAAGCCTTAGCTCATGTTCAGTGAACATCACACCAACAAAACAGAAAGAGCTCTTGAAAGATTACCCTGAGAGAACTTTTTTGTACAAACCTTTCCGTAACAAGTTACTTGGTTTTTCTGATACTCCTGCTTTCAAATATACCCATGAACAAAATCTCACTCCCCAAAGTTGTGCAGACATACAAAGATGACAAAGAGCAGTAAGCTTTATTGACAGGAATATTTACAAACATTACTTGGCTACAGGTACCCCCAGCTGAGCCATACACACGTTGCAGCTGCCCTGCACACAACAAGGCAGTACATCAAAACCTTTTTAGAGGCAATTGCAGTAGAAAGGACAAGGGAGGAGAAAGGTGCATATTATATTATACATACAGGTTTAAAAAAAAATCCCTGAAAACTACTTCAAGATGGCTTTCATACTCTCTGGGAAGAAACTTCTCTCTACAGACTGCAAGTTCAGCATTTTGATGTTCCAAGGTGGTGGAAACTTCAGGCCTGCAGGGAAATTCCTGGCACAAGCTTCCAGGGGCAGGGAATTGTTTTTCTGACAAGAAGCAAGAAGTGATGAAGGATGTTCTTAGGCCAGGTTTCAGCTTCCTCAGTACTGTCAGCTACCTAAACTAAAATAAAACACTCCCAAGGTTCAAGAAAGAGGAAGAGGCAATGATTTCCTGTAAAACAAGTAGAAATAGGAATTACATCTGCGTTTAACACTTGCCTATCATATGATTTCATATGTCTAAACCAGCATGCGGTTGTGTAAACCCATAGCCTCACGCCAACATAGTACTGACATGTGAAAGGTGCAGTTTCTCCCAGCAATTAAAGACAAGCGCTGTGCTGTGTCTCAAGACCTTCTTTGCAGAATTTGCAGCTCCATTTCCAAAACCCTCAGCAGAATCCTTTCCTCCAAACTATTCAAGCTTCATTTAAACCTATGGAAAGAGATGGTAAGAGACAAAGTAGGTTTCCAGCAGGATGTGGACAACTCCGGCGTATATTTTCTTTGCATCAGTAGCAAACAGCTACTCCCCATGCTTACACAAAACCAGCAGCTGTTTGGGTCCTGGAGAAGAAGCAAGAGGGTGGAAGTCCTCAAATAATTTTCTTCCTTTATGACCCCAGGACCACCAGGTCATCACAGGGTCATGGGAAAACTCAGGCTAGAAGGGACTTCAGGCGGTCTCTAGTCCAGCTCAGAACTGGGTACACCGATCTCCACAGACCATAAACCAGCTCACAGATGGGCTTACTTTTGGACCCTTCAGTACTATTGTCTGTAAAAAATTGCCTGGGAGATTGCGTACCCCATCCTGTCAGGTTCAGATCTGACTGTGGTGATCTGTGACTTTGTGGCCACCAGAAAAAGTCAATCCCAATCAGACACATCTGAGGATCTCAGTGAGTACCAAAGGCCTCTTAAGGTGCCTCCTTTAAGATCCACCACAGGTATATCACCTTGCTCATTCTCTTTGTTTAACATAGAAGATAGATAATAGCTACCTGAGGGCTTTCTTTCTCCTTTATGTCTACAACTTGGTAGTAAGGAGGTTTTGTACTGCAGTGCTGAGATTATTTACAAATGAAGGGAGATAGCACAATTATTTGTCAATAGATCTGCACCTAGATTATAAGAATTATTCTCTTCTGAGGCAAAAACACAATGCTACCCCTTGGTAAATGCTTTATGCAAATAGATCATAACCAGTCATGTATACTCAAACATAAGACAGGACAGAGAAAGCAAAACCAAACCACAAAACTTTACACTGATCATTCTGTGTCACCTGCACACAGAAGAATAAATAAGTACGTGGAAAATTCCATTAATTCAAATTAGAAAATTACAGATTAGTTAATATAAACAAAGAACATGGGAACATACATAACACCACACCATAATTTTTACTTTCCATTTCAAGAATAAAATCATACCTGACACTTGGCCTGTAGCAAATTTTTTCCTGTATCCTCAATGTCTTCCGAATTATGGATTGTTTTTCGCACCAGAAAATTGTATTTATCTTTCTCCCTTTGAAATCCTGTCACTGCTTTTACACTGAGGACTAGTGGAAAATATCAGCACCCTCAGACACAAGGATAAAATGATTTTTTTCCTAACTGTTCTCTGTAAATAAATATGAACTCCTTCTGGGCAGTCCAACAACTGACAGAGCATCCCACAGAACTCACCTCCAAATGGTCTCTCTTCTACATTTCTTATGGACAGGACAAATGGTCCATCAGGTTATGCATAATCTCAAGTTTTAGACAGAACAGATCAAGGTCATATAAGAAAAAAATAGCACTAGGTACCCCAACTGACGACACTAGCTTATGATTTTGGACTAGAGGAATGATTTTTCTTCTCCATTGCAAACTTGACTGTACAATCTTCAGTAAGTTGCCTCACCTTCCTGTGCTTCCATTTCTCATCTGTAAAGTCAGGACAATAGTATTTTTCAGGTATACTGTGAGGAAAAAATACATTAAAGACTAGGAGATTGCCCAGGTAGTACAGTGCCAGGGACACAAAGGAGCCAAAATAGAGTTTTGCTATTGAAGGCTGTCATTAAAATACTGACTAGTGCTCCTTATTAGAGCTGGCTGGAACACTTCCCATCAAATACACACCGATTTCATCATTCGGCTTTCATCAGACCCAAAAGCTTTTTAAAAAATCTCAGTTTTGACAATGTTTTTGAAGGAAAGGTTTATTTGATCCAGGTTGGACACTTCAGTTATTTCCAGAGACAGGGGTCAGGCTTTTCAAAGCATCTAAGAGGTTTATCTTTGACCCTATGAAGAAGAAAAGGTTGAAACCTAAAAGGCTACTATGCTACACAATCATCGTTGTCCAGCCAGTCCTGCCACTCCTGACTCAGAAGACACTGGGGAGAAGAACTCTTGTGCTAAGCAAAGAAAGTGCCTCTTCTAGAAAGGCCATGGAAATGAAACTGCTGGGCAGGGTTTTCAGCAACTACCAGCTAATCTGTTCAGAGTCAGCCAAAGGGCTTGGTCTGACCTGGCAACCTCAGTGTGAGTATGAGCTGGAGCCTGACTAGTTAAACCTGCATTTGACAGCCCATGCAATTGCTTTCCATCTGAACTTTTATTTTATTTTTTTTTCCCCAATCCTACATCAAGGATATACAGTGTCATTTATACAACCTAGAGGCAGTTTAACCATGAGGTGACCGTAACATTTTTCTTCAATTCCTCTACGTGCACTTTGAAACCATGTCTCTCATGCCCCGCAGTTCACCTAATGCCATTGCCTCTGCATCTTTCTTTCCTTTTGGGTTTTGGTTGGGGTTTTTTTGGTTTGTTTGTTGCCTTTTTTTTTTTTTTTGGAACAAGTGGCAATTTAAGTATAACCCAATTTAAAAAACAGTATACTGGTACCAGCTGCATTAGAGAGCGTGCTGAGGGATGCGATGGCCTCATTGTCTGGCTTAATGCGTAATAAAGAGATCATTGTAAAATTAAATTAAAA
>NW_010121323.1:0-6693 GCF_000699245.1 Pterocles gutturalis
CGGCGGCCCAGTCCGCGCACCTGCAGCCGCCTTGGCTGTGAGGGGGAGCGGCACCTGTCGCACCTCGGAACACAGCAAATGTGAGCTCCCTTGATCATACAGTTAGTTCAGCACAGCTGAGGCGGGCTGTTCACAGCGGCCACCCTGCTGAGCTGTCCTTGGGTAGGACTGAGAGGGGATTTTACCTCACAGGAGTGCACCTGGGGCGGGGGAAAGGGCCTGTTAGCGCCCAAAAACGGTGAAAACAAGGCTTCAAAACTCTGCTTGGTTCTGCGCTTGGCAAGCAGCTCCTCAGGCACGTTTGTCGTGACCAGCACATGTAACATTTATGAATTGTTTAAATTCAGATGGAGAAAAGATAAATGAATGTTTGGTGTGTGTTTGGATTCAGTACGTTTCTGCAGGAGCATATGTGCTTCCCTGTCTCCCATCTGCAGTGTCGTTTTGATTGCCCTGGTGAGGTTATATCGGTAAAACTGTGCTAAGAGATGGGTCAAATTAGGTCAGTTTGGTGGAAAGAGGAGTGTTGGATCTCGCCGTGGTTTCTTTGGGAACGTCGGTTGGTATTCTGTGTGCAGCTTCACCAAATAAAGGGAAAAATGGTTGATACTTAATTACCAGCACTTACTGTTGCACAAAAGCTTTTGCCTGTGTTTTCTTGTCTGTGAAACATCCTCCACTTTGGATTATAGTTATTATGTAATTCATCAAAACCAAACAAAGATCCTAGTCTGACTAGATAAACAATGGGTCATCACTCTCGAGCACAGGAACTAAAAATGCTGAATCTCCTAGGCTGGTACCCCCCTGAAAATGCCAAAGAAAGGATGGAGGGGGGATTATGGGTATTTTATGCTGCTGAAGTTCAGGTAAAATCAGCCTCTTCTAGGAAGACCCACTGAGTGTATAAATGAGGCTAATAAATCTTTCTATTTTTATAGTAGTTTTAAATAATACTTGAACTCCTTGCTAAATTCAGTGCATGGTTTTCTGAGCATGGTCACTGGGATTCTGCTGCTACCATAAGTGATGGTGAGGACTGCCAAGGACTGCCTGTCTTTTTGTGAGTGAGAGAGATCTTTTGTTCTTCATAACATTTTTAGAATTTGGGAGACTCCAATCATTTAATAATGCACAGTACCTCTGACAAGTGGTTTGGCCTTCACTTCTTAGGTATCAAATTGGAGATGATCCTGTCCAGGATTTTTTTGCTGATCTTGTCTGTTATTCTTTGGTATGCTGTCTGAATGGGATAGCACTGTCATCTACAGGTTGGCTTCAACAAATGGGTTTGCAATTTACATTCCCACTTTTACCACCTCATTAGTTATTCTACTTCGCTTCTAACACTGCAAATATTTAGTCTATTTCAAGGGTGCTCTGATGCTAAAATCAGGGAAACAGAGGGCCATCGTGCAGTCCGATAATCCTTACACTCTGGTATTGCAGTCTGGAGATGTGGTCCTGTAGAGTCCTCCAGCTAACTCGCTGTCTGTGCTTGTGCAACACTAGCACAGAGGCAGTGCTTTTCTCTGTATGTGCTTTGTTTCCCACTACTCTGCTTCCTTTGGGGACCCTGCAATGACTCTCAAAATGAATTCCTTTAAAGTTTCTTCTTCTACCTGCATATCCTAAGAGCAGTCCACAGTAAGCAAACAGCATACTACAGATAGTTGCAAGGAAAGAAGAGCAGCGACTTGGCAACTGCTGCTGACAGGCATTAAGATCTTGGCAGTTTTTCAGTCTGGTTTCCAAAGGAAAGCAGGTGTGTACCATCATGTTAGATATGAGTTTGCCTGACAATCATTTTCTCAACAGTTTTAAACCAATTTACTAAATTAAAACAAATTTAACTTTGAGGTAAAAAGGTAGAATATTATGCTTTTGTATATCTCTGGAAAACAAATGAAAGAGCAAAAGATAGAATGTAACACACAGATCTACACACCTGTGTCTGTGTAACTTTAACTGTCTCAAAGATGGGTGGGAATCACAGACGTAACTGAGGGGATGAGAGATCCTGCCTGCTTGTAACCTACTAGTGTATATGCTGTAGACATTAATTACACTTAAAACAGTCTCAGTCAGAGACAGAAATTAATAGATGCCATTAATTAATCATGTACTATAAATGGAACGACAACATTTAGAAAGGCTGGTTCATTTACATTAGCAAGTCAGTGTTAGAAGGGGTTTTTAACATGCAAATATTTAGCCTGATGCTGTCATTGGCATCTTGGTAGCACTCAAATGCATTACTGTTCTACTTAAAGCAGTTCTACTCCTTGTGGAACCAAGACTGAAATTGCACACTGGGCACCATTTTGAGTGCCTGACTTGTAATGTGAATATACAAGGTCCTCCAGTAGTTACAGTTAATTTTCTTTTAATTTAATGCCTTTTCAATGATGCTGGCAGGCTGTCCTCTAGGTGATTGCTTCTCTTCCTGGTAAGAGGACAAACTGTGTTTAAGCTTCTGTTCCTGTAATAAGCTACATTAAGCTTCTCTGCTTTTTATGCCAGTGATCTAGTTACTAGCAGCATATTCTGGCTTTCTTGGTAAGGAGGAGAGGAATGAATACAAAGAAAGCCATTTCAACATTTTCTTTTCTCCAGTGTGTGTTCTGGCTGCCTGAAGTAATTTTGTAGTTTGCACTATAGCCCTCCTGTTCAGTTTCAGTGCTGATATGCACCGTCACTGGTGGATCCCTGCCCGCAGGCTTCAGAAATGCATCGAGTCTGAGTGTGACATATCATCTTGGCTCTGGGAATGCAGAACAGACTTTTCTGATGATATGTTCACCTTCTAAAAATAACTACACATCAGGTAGCTGGCAATTTTTTTTCCAAGACCAAACTCTAAAATGTAGTAACATGAAGTACTGGCTTCTTATAAAGATACTCCATTTCTTCCTTTTAGAAAATGAGAGAGATGTGGAGAAGAAAAATTTATAAAGATTAATATATCTCTAACTTCTTGACAAAGAATAACTCTTCTCATGGGTCTCCGAAAGCACTTGTGTGCTTACACAACCTGCTGTGTGTAGCTGTCCCTGAGGTGACAGCTGAGGTGAGCCTTACTTTGTTTTCATCAGGCCTTAGCACAGAATGTCTGTTGATCATCTTGGAGAGAATTCCTGTTGGTTGGTAGAATAGGACACAAGGCTTCCACCTGCTAGTTGGCATCCTTGTTCTGCAAACTTCTTAACACTGGTCTCATTTGTTTGTTTAGTCCTTTAGAAAACCCTTCTGGCAGTAATACTCATGCTGATAGATAGGATTTCTCTGTGTCTCTGCTATAGATCCTGACAGTATCATTGCTCCACTTAATGATTTTTAGCCAGCTTTTCATTCCTAGCATTATTTTCTTTACATGTCTTTTAGTCTATGCTGTTGTTTCTTGCCTGTAGCCTGTCCACATTTTGCCATTTTGCTTCCCCTGTGTCTGCTTCATAGTATGTTGTGTAGCCTGTCTGCCAGAAAGAGGCTGGAAAGGTTGATGTGAGGATTCACAAAAGTAGCAATAAAAGTAGTCGCTTGACCTAGCCAGTATTACAGGAGCTAACTTATTTATTGTAATGATTTTGAGCTTGCTTTGTTTGTCAAACCAAATGAAAATAAGATGCTTCAACTGAAAGTAAAACAGGGAAAATTAGTAGAGGGTATAAATCCCCATCCTTCCATCAGAAGGTATGTATGAGCAGTGCTTGATATACATATGTTTTGAGTGTTGGTCTTGTTTGACATTTTTGATCAAGCAATTTTCTGGTTAAGAAGTAGGTTTGTTCTGGCTACTTCCTCTGCTGATTGAAAGGGTATAGTATACCCTGGTTATCCATAAACCAGAATATCATAAAGTCAGATTAAATGTGTTTATAAAAATGTTTCTGAGAGTAGTGGAAACATTTGAGAAGAATCCTGTTATTTCTTTGGCATCTAAATGAAGTTTATCGAGGTTATATAGCAATATAATACTTGGTGTTTAGTAACAAACAGTTATTCATAGGTAAATATGTCATGGGTGGGGAAGTATTTCTCTAGAGAATTATGATGTATGAATTAATGAATCTCTGAAAGATTCCTTTCAATAGGATGGTTTGTTAGATACTTGCATTCCCTTTGATAACTCTAAGTGAGAAGCTCTTGCTGTTCTTAGCTTTGTAAATTGTGTATAGAAATAAAATGTTCTTCTGTTAATTTCCTCTTGTCAAAATGTTACAAATTTTGTAAGCAGCAAGTGTAAGAATAAAATATTATTTATTGTACTAAGTCTGGTTGGGATGGAATTAATTTTCTTTGTAGCAGCTTGCATGGTGCTGTGTTTTGCATCTGTGACCAGAGCAGCACTGGTAACAGCGGTGTTTTAGCTATAGTAGCCATTGCTGGTAGTCTGGCTGGGCATCAGGCTGGTAGTGCTGAGTGGTTGCTTTTGCATCACTTCTTTCTTTGTGTTTGTTTTTTTTTGGGGGGGGGGGTGGGGGGGGGGGGTTTTTGGTTGTTTGTTTTTTTCTCCCATGATGATTGTTTACATTTTTCCTTCAGGTATTAAACTGTCTTTATCTTGACCTATGGGGGTGGTTTTCTTGCTTTTGCTCTTCTAGTTTCCTCCCCCATTCTGCTGGGGGAGGAGCAAGCAAGCGACTGAGTGGAGGCTTACCTGCCAGCTGGGGTCAACACACCACACCTGATTTAAATCTGTAAACTCTTAATCCACGAGGAATGCTTTAGTTACCTGCTCTGACCACTTTCCTTGTAATGGAACCTATTGCATTAGGGATGCCACCAGGAGTGGCAGCTTTGACAGTGCTGCCAAATAACTGTCTGTTCTTTTCAAGATAGTTTAAAATTACAGTGTTGAAATAACTATGGGTTAGAAATTAACTTTACTAGACTTAAAAGAAAATGTGAAACTAGGGTCTTAAACAATGTGCCTTTGTATAATAAGCAGGATATGCCTGTCTAAAGTAGAAGTTCAAAAAGATGAAATGTTAGTTTGGTCAGCAACCCATGAAGAACAGCTTAGAGCTGCCTAAGAAAGTAAGAAACTAAAGAAAAGGTAAATCTGGCAAGGGGTGTGTGTAGCGACCAAATCACAGACCACCTACCCCAATTATACCACTGACTCAAAGAACTGCTAAGCATGTGTACTGATTTACATACTAGCCAAAGAGATTTTAACCGATTACTTAATAGAATAACAATGCATATGTATTAGGAAGTTTAATATGTTAATGCTTTGTGTATCAATAACCGTTACTCTGAAAGCTTGGGGTGCTGTCTTGGGACAGACACCCACCTCTGCACAGATATGTAATAAAAGGAAATACCTCCACTCTGTGTGTGGATTGGCTCTTTGCACACCAGGTGACGAATCTATTTTGGGACAACAATTGTTTTTTGCATTTTTTTATATACACAGCGTGGGAGCAAAATTAAGATCTCTCTATCTTTGTCTTACACATAGGCGTGTTCTCATGATTTTGTTCCCTGTTGTTGTATTGGTATTGTAACTGTTACCGGGCAGTTGATGTTAAATACTGCAGAACTCCCCTTGCATTGGAGATGAAAACACTTGTAGAAGATTACAGTGTTACCCAGTTGACCTCTTCTCAAAGTTGTTTTGCAATGTAAAGTCCAGATCTGAATACCTAAATGCTGGTCTATCTTTGTAATTGCATTTGAAATCAATAATAATAATATAGATTTTTTTTAATCCTTTTTTTCTCAATAGTATTTGCATAACACAAACCTGTCATAGGTAGAGCAGAGACTTTAGGCTACAGTAGTTTGAGAAGTCAAATGTGTATTACAACTTTATTATGTGTATGCAAACTAACTTAGGAATCCCTTTGATTGTCATTTGAACTGAAACATTAAAAAACTTGATTTGTTTTTGTTTATGCCAGAAGAAGTTATTTTGAACTCTTTCTGGTGTTATGAAAATGTTTAATTGTTCATATCTGGTACAGAATGAAGTACATAATCTCTTCCTTAACTTGAAATGAGAACAGAAAGGCACAGAGTGGCCACCAGTAATGACTCATTTTCTATTTGCTTTAGCCCGGTGATTCCAGGGGCTACAGTAGGAATAGTTGTCTGTGGGTATTTGGAACAGGTCACGTCTGTGGGTAATCATTGTATAACAAGAGACTCTTGTTTTTTTAGTTGTTGATAGATGTTGTCATTTGGATTTCTTGAATATTTGAAGGTAGGGATGTGTCTAGCCTTGGAAATCTGAGGCTGCAGTTAGTGATATCTTGGGGAACAATGACAGTGAACAAGCAATGGAAAGATGAGATTTATACAGAATAAGGCCACAGAGTAATTTGGTTTCTGGAGTACTTGATAAATTCATGATGGTCTCCATGAAGAGTCCTTGGAAAATAATTCAAGAAAGCAGTCAGGGTGAAAGTAGTTTTTTCTTATATGTTTTTTCTTCATATATCAGTCATGGAATTGGATCTGAAAATGTGTTGAAGTATGTTATGAACATGAAGCAGTGGGAACTCCAATATTGCGTTCTAGTTAATGTAATCAACAGATATGTAGTTGCTCAGTTCAGACTGTTCCTAAGATTAACAGCAGCAGCAAAATGTGCAGTATTGAAGCACAGGCAGAATTATTACTGTTTTCCAGTAGTTTTGTTACTTGTTTTAAACATAGAAGCAACTTGTCAGCTTGGGAATTCAGCAG
>NW_010121323.1:6705-8746 GCF_000699245.1 Pterocles gutturalis
GGGCAAAGGGACTGTCTGTACCGAAACTCAGCAGTCAAAGTGTATTTCCGTAGCAGTGTACCTACCAGAAAAGTGTTTGGGAATGTTAATGACTTTTAGTTGGTTTCGTTGTATGCAATGTACTTTCTGGTCAGTGTGCCAGAGGAGGCTGGTTTCTGGTTTTAGGTGCATTTCTGTTTATAAATGGATGTAGCAGCATCCTAGGTGGTCCAGTGCTGTGTTTGGTTTGCATTGCTACTTTTATCTTCCTAGGAAGTAGAAAAGGTCAAACAGTTAACGAACTTATTTTAAGGAATATCAAGTCCTGTTCCAGCCAGATATTCAGCTCTGACAACATGGGGTTGCTGAGCCAAGGGCCCATTTTGTTGTCATACACCTCCTGCTGAGAAACCCATTTTCTAGATAATAGAGTGACCACTCAAGTGTAGAAGGGGGATGGAGGAAGGCTGCTGTTCAGAAAGGTCTATTGCTGCAGCAGTGTTAAATAGCAGCATGTAGCAAGTAACTTCTAGTACATTACCAGCTTCCTGTGATATCTGTTGGTATTGCAGCAAACAGTTTTCAAGGAAATAGGAGTGATGTGACCTGTTTTTATAGCTGTTAACTTTAACTAACTGCTGCAAACCACACACTTAAGAACAAGCGTACCTTTCCATTATGCCAACAGACAAGAAAAATAAATAAAAATAAATTATGTAACCAAAGATTTAGCTATAAAAACCTTTGAGAGAACAGTCATAGAATAAATTGTCTAAGCTGTTACTAGAATCAGTGGGAGATTTAACCAGACTCTTTGGAAATGGTAACAGGGAAGTAATGTTGAGGCACTTCTGGATCACCAATGTAAAGAATTCTTAGGGGTGGGGAAGCTCTCTCTCGTGAGCATCCTTGCTGCTACCTCTCTCCTTAATGTACTGTTGCACATTGTTTGTCTTTGATGAAGCAGGAATTCTGTTTCTACAGAATTTTCTGTTTTCTGCAGAACATTTATTTTTCCTGTCTAGGTGAGGTTTTAAATTAATTTATTTTTGATATCTGATAGCATCCCAACATTGATGTGAAAACTCAGCTTGAGCTGCTGAGGTGTGCCTGGTTTTGACACAGAATTCACTGCCTGCACGGATTCCCTTGAAAGGTTTATGAGATCACAGCACAGCTGGTCAGAGTTCATAGCTGGTAATGAAAACAGGCAAGTTTGGCTTGATTTCTTTTTTACCTGACCAGATTTTGTTCAGCTCTATGAATCACTCCTTGCAGCAATTAGGCATAGTGCTCCCAAGCTAGCAACATAAATAAACATAGCAAAATTTTGTTGATGAGAAACGGACTTCCTATTTATAGCACCTGTAGAAATAGTGTGGAATAGTATAGAAGACTGTAGAAACACTTTATATACAAATAGTTACATATTAGAGAGTGGTGTGAATACACAGCCTGATCTGGAATGTGTTGTAATGTCAGTCTATTAATAAAAAAGACAGTGTAAATGGGAGGCCCATTTTAAGCCAGGAGCTACAGAATTAATCATGTCTGTATGTGGGCCTTGAATACTAACATCCTTTCCCATGTTTACAAAATGTAGAGATTTTTTGTATTTGTGAATATACTTTGAGCTAATCTCAAGGAACTAAATGCAAAATCCAAATCCAAGCTGTCATTTAATTTCTCCAGGATTTGGCTCTGGCTTATTTGCAGTGGGAACTTGATTACCCATCTGACAAAGAGAAGTCCTGCTCTTCTAATGAAAAGTGCAAAGTTTTGAGCAGATTTCAGATAGTTCCTAATCTTAATAGTCTAACATATCTTTCCTGTTAGGTGATTTGTATATTGCCTTCATGCCAATATACAAAGCACAGGATTTTGTCCTTAATCTTGAAATTAACTTGAACAAGAAATTTCATTAATATAATTTTATTGCTAGAGTGAAAATTGCAGAAAAAAATAATTTAAGGATTATATTTAGAGGTAAAATTATTTTAACATTAAAAATACATGAAATAATGTTAAATACATTAATGTTAAATATGTTAAATATATTAAA
>NW_010121324.1:0-25550 GCF_000699245.1 Pterocles gutturalis
GGCTTGGCATCGGTGGGAGAAGGGGAGGGGGCTCCTGCTCGCCGCTCACCTCCTGCTGAGGCGCTGGGCTTTTACACCCTGCGAGGCTCAGTATGTTAAGTAATCTTGGCCTAAATGCGTGATTTTGGTCTGCTGCGGGGGTCGGTCAGAGCAGCATAATGTCCCTTGGGCAGGAAATACAAAATCGGAGCCTGCAGCAATCCTGTCAGGGTGCTGTGATCTGTTTCTGAGTTGAAACGGGGTCCTGTGATGTCTGAACACATCGCAGTGATGAAGTGTGTCGGTCAGCGAGTGGCTGGGCTTCATGGGCAACCAGCGTTTGACTGTGGCTGTCCCGTGGGACAGTAGGGCAGGTGCGACTTCAGCATCGGGAGTGATCGATCCGTGTTGAAACTGTGTTGCTGTACTGTGGTGGGTTTAGATATGGATGGTGTGTTAGTGTTAGTAGGAAGTAATCTGGACTGGTTTTAAAAAGCAGCTTCTAGGTATTGCTGGTGTACTTCTGAAAAGTCATTTTTAGGAAGAAGTGAGCACTCACAATGGCTCGTTAGAAAACTACCTTTGAGAAAACATCAGCACGGGGGAAGAGGATGCAGCAGTCTGGTCTCCGATGCGCTCTCCCGCCACCTGCGTGCCAGCGAGGGATGCCACATGCACACCAGAGCTCCTTTAGATCTCTTTCCTTTGATGCTGATTCAGAAAAGATAAGCTATATTTGTTGGCATGTGAGAGAAAGATTGTGTGGTAGGCTCCTGACACAGCAAAGGTTTGCAATGTCAGATTGACAGGAAAGGAGCCCAGGTTCACATGGTCGTCCTGATGCAGGGGAATCATGGAGAAGAGGCTGGCGGGATGCAGTGGGTGACTGCCTCTGATGCCTGGTGGTGTAAATAGTAAGGCTTTAGTGAGGATCATGTTTTTCTTTGCTTAGTGAAAGCAACAAATGAGTCTTTTGTGTACTGTTATAGGCATTTCAGTGATAAGCATCATTATAAGGGGAGCCACGCGTTAATTCGTATGTCTTTAAAAATGCAGCCCAATGTGCAATAGAGATCTGGTCCTACAAACACTGCGACTCTGTTGAGGTGGCTCTTGGTGCTGTCTCAGTGACCCAACAGTATTTGTCATAACAGTGGGAGCTGCTTGTGGGAGTAAGTCATGTTTGACTGGATCCTCATTGAGATTTAGAAGGTGCAACCAGAAGCTTGGTGCGGTTACAGGTTAATAAAAGGACAAATGTAAGGTCTGCCTGAAAGCTAAAATATTTGTTGTAACGTTTAACACCTCCTGGGTGTTTTTGCATACGTTTCTGCTTCCTTTTTAGTTTTCATTTTAAGTGTTGTACTTACAGACAGGGTGTGTATTTCTTTTTGAAATTGCTTGTTTGGTAGTAGACAAAAATGTCAAAATGTGATTTAATGCAGCTGTTGGGAGCAGGTTGCAAGAAGACGGAAGACGAATGCTGAATTCCTTAGCAGATGCTGGTCTGCTGTGCCCAAGTAGTTATGTGTCTTTTCTGGGCAGTTTCTTTGTGTCAGTGAGGGGGAACAACTGACAGTCTGACAGTATGTGTGTAGCCTGGACAGTGTTAACTCAGCTTGGGTGAACCTCTTTTTCTTAACTAACATGAATTTGCTTTTTATGATGGGTGGGTTGCTGTGCACCTCAGACAGAATAGGAGCTGGCAGTGTCACGTAGTCAACACAGGTTAAACCCATGTGTTGCATTATTTCAGGGAAACTTGCTCGTGTAGCCGTGAAGCTGGCTTGTGCAGACGTTTCCCATACATCTATAATGGGATATATCTCTCCTATAGAGGAGACCACAGGGTAGGTAATGGGCACCCACGCTGGTGTCAGTCTGGAATTGGCTTGGCTGTAGCTCAGCCTATCTCTGCAGATGTTAATTGACTGAGCTGATGCTTTTCTCTGGTTCCTCTGCAGTGTAGACATGACCTTTTTCTTAGGGCAGTATTCTGGAACACACAGTTTTTCTGCCTTCCTGAGAGAAGACAGCAGGTAATGTAAAATATGACAAGACAGAAAAGCTTGTTGTCAGTTTTTATTTTCCCTGTCCTGTGCTTAGCTGGTTGAAGCAAATGAGATGTGAACGATGGTACCCAGAACATCATATCTGACTTGTGCGTGTAACTAATCTGAAAACATAAGGCTGCGTTAGAGAAAATGAGAAGTTAAAGCTTTCCTAATTAGAGCTGCATAGTTCCTGGGTTGTGCAGACAATAAGAAAAAAAGATAGCCTCTAACTTGACTGGAACTGCAGTGCAGCAAGTCTGCCAGTAACACTTTACACATCATCCTTTGGAGAGGGAGCCCAAAAGAGCAAGCCAGCTTGCCTCTGCAGACTGTGGGTGCCACCGGCCTTCTCATACAGCCGTTGTTCCCAGCTAGGGAGGTGCAAGGTACAGGTAGGTACTGGCTCTTACTCCACAGAAGCACGCACAGGTTAACTCCTTTCACCTGCTTCTGGCTGTGTCCCCAGGGTGGAGGGTGCTTGGAAGTGCTGCTGGAGACTAGAGAGAGAGAGATCGAGGTTTATAGCTCTGTAGCTCTTCGCCCTGCTGGATTGCAAGGTGACCATACAGTACTGGTGTAGGAGGAATAGGAGTGCAAGGAGGAAAAAAAAAAGAAGTAGAGGATAGAGGTGGGAAAGTAAGAAAAAGAGAAGGAAAGCCACAGCAGCAGGATTCAGCTAGAAAAATGTTGTGAGTTGCTGTTCCAGGAGCTGCAATAACAAGGACATTGATCAGGCCTTGGAACAGGCTGCCGAGGGAAGTGGTAGAGTCACCATCCCTGGAGGTGTTGAAGAAATGTGTAGATGTGGTGCTTAGGGACATGGTTTAGTGAGTTAGGTGGTGTTGGGTTGGACTTGATCCTTGAGGTCTTTTCCAACCTTAATGATTCTATGACACAGAAAACTCAGTGTTAGTATCCTTGGACAAGAGAGGAATGTTGAATGGGAGGAAATGCAAGGCCCTTGATATTTTTGCTGTCAGCCTGGCGTTGGATGGCGTGTTTGTGAAGCTCAGCTGTGAATTGTGCAATAATGCAGAACTGACAGGGGTGACCAGTCTTAAACATGGTGCAGCATGCAGAAGTTAAAGCAAACGGGCTCGAGTTGAAACAGTAAGAGTGAATAAAGGTAGTGTGAGGTACTGTGCTATTTAAGAAAAATAAAAAACAATGAAACATTTGCGGTCCTAGTGGGAAGGCAGTAGTACAATACCATAGATAAGAGATCAGAGGGTAATAGCAGGCGAAAAAGGGAGATAGTAATGTGATATACATCTTCGTTTTCTGCAATGACTGCTTGAATCACTGATGTCCAATATAGCATAGAGTAGATAAGCGATATACTGAGTATTGCAGTTATTCTCATCTCCAACTCTCAGCATTTCAAAAGATAACAAAATTAATGTTTACACACTGAAGTTTTATTTTTTAAAGAGACAGGGCTTGCTAATGCGACAGTGCGCAAGATAAGAAATACTTAGCTTGCCAGCTCAGAAGTTTTGTACTACATTCAAAAGCTTTAACATACAGCAGCTTTGAAACTCTGGGTTTTTCCAGTCCTCTGAAGTAGCAGCATACATTTCTTCCAGGCTAGCTGTTAGCATCGCAGAGGTGGATGGTGGCAATCATAATTTTCACTTCAGGCCTTTTCAGGGTGGAGGTGACAGTTTTTTTGTTCCCTGTTTTATTAGTGCACTATTTTAATTTATGCACTGTGTCTTTCTATATTTGGTTTAGATACCTGCTTAGATGTAGTGTTTAGATTTAAAATCTAAATGCCTTACAGCCTTCATAACTGTATCTTCCCTACCTTACTTGTAGTGTAGACTACAAGTGGGGGAATAAAATAGGGAGAGACTGACTTGTTCGTACTTGTGAGGGGATGGCTGTAGCAGAAGCAGATGAGGTCCAAATCCTGGGTTAGACCACCTGAGTGAAAAGGCATGTCTGATAGCTAAGGTGGTCTTTCTGCCTTGAAAGATATTATTCAGATTATTTTTTCAGATTAGAATGTTTCTGCCAGCTTTTTATTATGATTAAAACTTTAAAGCTGCAACTCTTTTCTGCTTCTTTGGAAAATATGTTCCTTATTCCATGAAAGCAATGTAGTTTTTAAATAGATGCTAAAAATAATGCCAGTTGTATAGACAAACCTTTCCCCTTTAATTTTTGTCTTTTCCTTTTCTTTTTTAAGTTGATACAGGACAAAATTCCCTTAATCCAGTGGCTTGCTGTTTTAAGTCATGAGTCAGCATCAAAACTGCAAAGCTGTCTAGAAGAGCAGGACAGCTTCTCCTGTTTTGTCTCTCATCAGGCTGGCTGTTCAGGATAACTGCAATGCTCTGGGAAAGCATGACACCCCCGTTTGTTGTTTTCTGTTTCCCAGTGAAGTTCCTTCTGCTTCCGATACTCCAGATAAGGTGACAATGCCACAAAGCTGCTTTAATATTTCTGTTTTTACATAGGTTAAGTAGCTTGTATGTATTTAGTCTGTTGGGAAACTGAAAGATTGAAGTGATAGAATTTCTTTGACCTTTGTCTCTACTGCCGTTGTGATTTGTGTCCTGTTCCTAGCCCTTGCCCCAGTGTTGCCCCCCATCCATAGTGGTCCGGTGTCTCTGTACCTTGGACAGGGTCTTTATCTGCTCTCCTTTGCTCAGGCCAGCAGCTGACAGGCCTTGTCGGTGCGGGTACAATCACTTACCAGATAATTCAGACTGTTAGGTCCGTCTTTATTGTGTTATAATTTATTTATACGATACATATCCATTAGTTAAACAGAAATTATATAGACATTAACCAGGAAGCTGTTACCATCAGTGCTGCGAGATGGTGTACCACAGATGTGCGGATAGGACAAAGCATGTTTTTAATTGAGAAAACATGGCCTTATTTTCCTTACAGTTCTACTAATGGAATTCCTCTGGCACTGTTGACGTTGCTTCTTGTTAGCGCTGATGTAAATGAGAGGAGAACTGGGGGGTTTGTGCCCTTTGTGGCTGCGTCTCTTCTGAGCCCTCAGGATGGAGCTTCTAGATCTAGCAGATGTCTTTGAGGTAATTTCCACCTCCCCCTGCTTTCCTAAGGGAGAAGTTCCCTTTGCATCTTCTTACTGCTGTTCAAATATATTCTTCAGAAGTGCATGACTTCAATTAAATCTTCCTCTCTAATAAGATGCTTCTAATAAAAATAATAAAATGTTATTTTAGTGTGATCCATTTTTACTAAGGTCTTGTTCATGCGTGGCCTCTTTAAAATAATAAATAAATTTAAAATAAAAAATAACAAATTATTATTCATCAAAATAGTTAACGATATAAACAATTTTCTAAATTGTGACTATAAAGCAACATTGTAACATAGCCACTTCCTCCCTTCATGTATAGAAAAATGTTATAACTGGGTTACCTTCTGGTTTTATGCGCTCTCTTTCCCCCTTTCCAAGGCAGGTAATCCAAGCCTGTGCATTTAGCCTCAGAAAACACTTTAAGTTTTGTAATTTTTAAAAGATTATTTTAAATGGATTTAATATAATTCACATTCTGATTTCTTTATGCCATTTTTCTGCAGTATGGGAGCTGAAACTGTTGAAATTGCATGAGTTCAGTAGCCAAAGGGCTCAGGGGAATCGGAGATGTTTGTGAGCCTCTTGCTAAAAGCAAACTTGCAGCTGGGAATGTAGTACTGAGGCTGAAACCATAACGCTTAATATGTCCTGAATTTACATCAGAAAAATGAAAAATTCTCTGCACCAGGCATAATTCTGTTACCCTGTTGCTGGGGTGGCTGGAGTAGGGCTAGCAGGACTGACTTTACCCTGTGACATTTTGATCTGAGTTGTTGAGTGTCACATCAGTGCAGTGTTCATTAAGCCTGATCCTTCCCTATTGCTTTTGCCATTTGAACCTGGGAGGAGTAGTTTTTTGACCTGTTTGGATTTTTTGATTGGGGTTGGGTTTGCTTTGTTTGATTTTTTTTTTTGGGGGGGGGGGGATCAGAAATTCAGTGGTTCTCCAACTAGCATTTGGGTTGTTGTTTTGAGTTTTTGTGGGTTTGTTGGTTGGTTGGTTGGTTGTTTTTTTTTTTAATTTTTATTTAACCATGTGTGGAATCCCGACAATATTCCAATGGAATTACAGCTCTCTATAGCAAATTTAAGCCTGCTAATAATAGGCTTGCTTTTTTTAGCTGCCTTTCACAGACCTGTTAGAAATGTCCCATCGACCCTCCAGGGTTTTGTAAGCCAGGAGTTGGAAACAGCCACGGCGATGGATATCTGGATGAATCGGCAGGAGACTGCCAAAAATTCTCAGCATAGCTGGGCTGTTTTGTTCCAGTCCTGTTGATGAGATAAAGCTTTTTAGGCCTTGCAGAAGCCATTGAGGAAAAAAGTATGAATATTGATATTTCCTTATTATCCTTACTAGAACTTGCTTTGGCAAGTTTTGACAGGCTTGTTGTTAGATTTGGGCTGTATGGAAGTGTAGCAGGAGGAACATAGGTAAATATCCTGTTAGGTAGAAGACATACTTATTTCTGTTGCAAAGGAAGATTAAATATGCAATGTTTGAATCAATGCATTTTTATCTACAGAAAAATGAAATAAACTTCAAAATTAACTCTCGCAGTTTCTGTCTGTCTAGCCATCTATCAGTCTGTCTGTCTGGGGTTTGTTGGTTTTATTTAAAGGGACATCCTGTCCTGTGGATCTACATGACTTAGTTTAGCATGAATATAACATGACTGGTAGCATGTTTGCTTTCTTTTGATGATGTTGGTTAATTTCAGCGTTGTCAGCTCTCAAAATACTGTCAATGACCTCTGGTTCTATGCGTGTCGTACAAGCTGTTCTGAAGTACCTCATTACATAAAAACCCTAACGGAAAACCTCAAAAAATGCACAATCTACCCTGCTCTCTCTTTTTTTTTTTTTTTTTTTAATGTCCATAGTAATACTGTAGTTTTTCGAGTCATACCCCTGTGCTTGACTTCACTAGCATGAGTAATGCCATGAAAGTCAGCTGGGTGACAATGATGATGGCGATAAGCTTGGTGTAAGTTTTGTAACATCAAAAACAGGTAGCTTTCAAGTACACATTGCGTGAAGGCCCACGTCATTCCTTAGGTTCATTCTTAACGCTTTCTTTGGTGGCCACAGGCCATTGAAAAATAGATATTTAACATGGCTTGTGGCAGGTCAAAAGACAGTTACTTAATTTGTATAGGGTGTGACAGCATATTTTACGTGTTCATTGCAGCAGGAAGTGGATTTTGTTTTATTTACATTTCTAATGTGCCTGTTACATGGTTTTTTGATTATTCTGGTAATGCCAAATGCCTTCCAGATAAAAAAGGTCTTTGCTCTGACATGTCCTTAAGCTAAATGGATGTCTGTGTTGTCACTGTGGCTCACACTTACCTAGTGGCCTCTGGTGTAGCCTGACGCAGTGATTAAGTCCCTAAGCCCTTTGCCTTCACTGTTTACATATTGTTTGCTCCAGAGCAGGAGGGACTGACATGTCCCATCTGTGTGTTATAAATTAAGTTCATATGCAGCATGATTCAAGGGCAGACCAGTTAGGGCAAGTTACTGCTTCCTCCCCCCTATAATATTTTTTTTTTTATTGTTTATATGAAAATACCAGGTTGGACATCATAAACAAAACCAGATGTTTGTGTATGAAAGAACAAGGAAATAAAACAAAAAAGCCCTAACCGGGTCATGTAGAAGAGAAGCTGGGACTCTAAGCTCCTGCAGTTTGACTCTTAAGATAATGTACACTAGAACACAGATGTATTTTTCAAATAATGAATGCTTTTTTATGTACTGGTTACTGATTTTTCATTTTGTTGCCTGATGATGCCTCTAAAGCAAGCATTGAAAAACAAAGTGCATTAAATAACAAATTTGTCCACCAGCCAAAGTCAGAATTTGGAGGCCTGAGCTATGTCCTCTTAACCACTTCCTTACTGCGCTGCAGAAACGAGGCCCCAGGCGTTCAGAATGAGGTGCCTCAAGGCTCCTTCCAGTTTCTTAGACAGTTCCGTAACAATAGCTTTTTTTTTTTTTTTTTTAAATTTAGCTCAATAAGATTTCTGAGAGAGAGTGCTGTAGAACTCCTATTGGAGTGAAACCACTTCCTGCCTTTGCAAGAGGTGAATTTTTATTTGGCTGCTGAAGTGTGCTGTTCGGGACTAAACCCACAGTTTTATTAATCTGTCTAGCTTCCAGTCTGTCTCTATTAATACTGACCTTAAGGTGACTTGTCAAACTAATTCCCCTGTTAAATAGGAGTTTGCTTTTCCTGTGGCTGTTTCATTCCTTTGCTTTGGGAAACAAAACCTCAGGGGCAGGAAAAAAAAAAAAAAGGCAGAAAATCCCGAAAGTCTGTGTTCAGGGCTACCCCAGCTTGTTACTGCACCTGATTTGTCAAGTCTAAGAATTTTGTTTGAAAACTGAACACCTAAATTACTGTTTTCTTCCTTATTTTTTAAAGCAATACGATGTTACTGTCAACTAAATGTTGTCAGGCATGAGTCTTTAATTGTGTCAGGTTTTGAGATGGCAAACCAGCATAACAATTTTAGTAAGATTATTAAATAATGCAACGAAGTTTAACTTGTTTCCTTGAGGGAGGGGAGGGATGGAGTCTTCTAAGTACACGTTAAGTCTGTATGAGCGTATGAATACATAATCATCCTTACAGAAATAGTGAAAAACTGCAGAAAAGGTGTGGATTTACTAGTAGGTATAGATTTATGTTAACTTAAACCACCAGATTGGGTAATTGCTGTTTCTGAAAATTACATAGCTTGTCTCCCTAAGTATCAGGAGGCATGAGGCTAAATTATAGCTGTGGATAAATAAATACGAAGTAATTACAATGTGGTATGTGAATTCTGTGAATGAGGAGGAGAGGGGTTTTTTTTAGTTTTTTTTCTTTTGTAGTTTTTTCAAAGTAAATGGGATCCGCACGTGCACATTTTTATCTTGATTTTTCTGTTCTGTGTAATGTATGTATAAATATAACTGTTATGCTTTAGTGATAGTCCATGAGACTTTCTTCAGATTCATGAAACATCTGAAACTGACTGAGTTTTCTGTAAAATTCATCCATTTTGTATAGGCAACAGTGTCACTTTTTTTAACAATTAAACACAAAAATAGCTTCCGTATGAACTTTTTTTTGTCACGAAATGTAATTAATGGTGAACATTGTCTCTCTTTCTCTGAAAAATGCCCTCGATTTTTTGCAGAGCTGAGAGAATAATCCTTACATGTTGAAATAGGAGGAGGCTGAACCTTTCTGTTCAGGTCTATGCAAGTGTGTTTGATAGTAGAATTATTTTATCTGTTTTTGTAGAAGGCAGGCCTTTATGTTGAGGTTGTAGCAGTTACGAGCATTTAGGGCGTTGTGTGAACACTCTGTGAAAAAGTGTCTTTGGAAGAAGTTGCTGGGTGTATAAAGAGCCACTTTCAAAGCCTAGCATTCCAGGTGTGCTCTAACCTGAGTGCTGTACGTTCACGGTGCAGGTTGATTGATCCCGTGCCAACATCTTCTGAGCACCTTTTTTGTTTTCTCAAATGCCTACATTTTGTGGAAGTCCTCTTCTCCCACTTGCTAAGCTTCCTAGTATCTGCAGGAGAGACCCTTCCCTTCCGCAGGGCTGACAAAGCAAAAAGAGACCCTGCCAGCTGTGCCAGGTCTTTACTTTTTCCCCTTCATGACTGTGTCCAGTTTCTGCATCAGTCCCTGCTGGGACTGCTCCCGTTGGCACCTGTCTGATCACTGTTGTCCTCATTAAAACACTTGCCTTTCCTCCGAGGGAGTGGAGGTGGCATAGCGGTGGATTTAATGTGTAATTAAGCAGGTCTTAAAAGCACTTAGGAGTCTTCCGAGTAAGAAGCGTTCTTCAGCACAAGAGTCTGGTTTCCAAATCCATTATTTCGTGTTTGATTTATTTATCTTTTTTGCTTCTTCAACTCACTTTCTGCAATTTGGAATTTCCCAGGTGATCCCCATGCCATTACGCGAACAGAGGTCTGCAGGTCTTGCAAAGCAGTGAACGCTGTTTCTGCCTCTCTTTCAGATGCAAGTATGGACATAATAGCCTATGATGATTACTCCAGTCCACCGCTTCCGAGATATTGAAAGGACACCTGAATACCTCCAGCCAGAAAAGTGTGTTCCACCTCCTAGCCTCCCTTCCCTGGGAACAATGTGGTTTATTCGAGATGGCTGTGGTATTGCATGTGCTGTCGTGACCTGGATGCTGGTGTTCTATGCCGACTTTGTAGTCCTTCTCGTCATGCTAGTTCCATCGAGAGATTATGTTTATAGTGTCATCAATGGCACACTGTTCAACACCTTGGCTTTCCTCGCTTTGGCTTCACATTTTCGTGCTATGCTGACAGATCCAGTAAGTATCTCTCTCTCTATGTCTCAGAAAGAAATAGGAGGTGTTTTTCTTGCCTGCTAGATGTTGGGTAACTTGGTTGCAGAGTGAATGGCAGATTTAAATAACGTGTGTGTCAGCCGGCTGCTGTGGTATGCTAATTTCTCATCCCACTCAAGTCAGATGCAAAGTCAAGGACCGGGCTTTAGATTCCCACTGTGTGAGCAGCTCCTCTTTTTGCACTGGGAAGGAGAGCGTTTCTCTCTGATGCTGTTTTCTCCCCAGTGGCAGATCTCGTGTTTGCGGCTTGGGTCTTGACAAACAGGAAAGCTGGAAAAGCTGGTTTTGGTTGGCTGCCTTGGCAAGTATTGCTTCAGCAGAACGGAGTAGAACGTGCGTTGTTTTGAAAATCCACGTTACCATCTCTCATACTAGTGATTTAGTTGAGTTTATTGAACCATGCTGAAGTACCATGTGAGCATGCTGAGAGCTGACAGTTCTTAGACAGGCAGGAAACATCAGAGCTGTAAGACCCCCTTGTCTCCGCAGGACACGGCTTTATGAGGCATCTGGTCTGCTGTTTTCTTGTCTCTCACTTCATGAGAAGATACAATTTGGTACTGTCGCGCTTATTCTGAGTGGCTTGTGATGGTTTGTTTTGTTGAATAACCCCTGGACAGTAGATTCAGTTCAAAACCCCATCTCCAGCAGTCGGTGGAAGGAAAAATAAGCTTAGACTCCTCTTGGGCCCTTCCTCCTGAGTGTTCTTGTTGCTGTTGGGAATGGTGGTGTGCCCCGATACTTTAATTCGTCCTTCCAAATGTCATTTCCTATTTGAAACCATGTTAGGTGCCATTAAAACTTCAGTGTAATCTTTGTTTCTTAGTTTCCAGCTCTCCCAGAAGCCCCAGCACTTCAGAAAAGGCTTGATTTGGGGTAATTTCACAGTTCATGGTAAGGACCAATGCATTGCGTGCTGCTGCTGCTGGGCAGAACTGTAAGTGGCAGATGAAACTTCTGTTCGTTGGACTCAGGAAGAGAGTTGCAGCAATTTCTTACATAGTTTATATCCTAGAGATTCTTGTTGTTAATTAGTGTATGTTGTGTGGCTTTAATGCCTGGGGACCGTCAGGTCACTGGAATTACTTTGCAGAGTTAGCAGGAACTCCTCTGAAACAAAAGCTGTATTCTGAAGCAGGCTGGGCAAGCAGCATTGCAGAAGCAGATACAATCTCTATGCAGAGTAATTTAGAAAAGATAAGTTAATTCCTAGTGTGTGGTGGGATTTATGTGTCTGAATGGTGAGAGACAGTGGGATTTTGTTTTATTTTTTTAATGAGGAAATCAGCTAATTAAAATAGAGGAGGGAGGATAAAGTGAAGGGATGCAGCAACATCTGGCAGACAGTGTGAGTCAGGGATGAAGGAAACTGCTGGGACAGGGAGAAACAGGCACGCCTAGGATCAGACTGAAACAGCACTGCTGAGGCGGACAAATAGAGTCCTTGTTATAAATAAATGAACACCTGAATTCTTCAGGATTGTATCAATCAGTGTGTGTCATGCTTTTCAGGAACTGCTTCCTGGGGGTTCTTGCTAAAAACATCCCTAAGGTTTTGAGCTTTGCTGTGTACTAAAGAGAGAGAACATGTGTTGTAGTGTTTTGTGGAAATTAGTCTTGGTCATTTTTAAATTGGTCAGGCCTGTGATGTGTTCTGTTGCTGTTGGGAGGTTGTATAGATGTGTTAAAAAGAGACTGTTCCATCAGAAATGTGTTAAAAGATTGATTGCATCCTTGTTTTTATTTCAGTATAAAAGCCTTACATCCACAGAGGTGTGTTTGTGCCAGTGTACCAGTACTGATTTCATACAGCATATTTCATTACTTTTTTTGGATGGTGGGGTTTTGGTTTTGTAGTTTGTTTTTTTTTTTAATCAAATTTATGGCCTTAGAAAGGCTGGAAACTCTTGAACTCAGGCTCCTGCAGCAGCAATAGTTACCTGTTTAAAGACACATCCTTTAAAGTAGAAATTGCACAGCTAAGAATGTTAGTGTTATTCAGGTGGGAGGATTCTTAGTGTTCACTGTTTGAATGTTAAACCCTAATGTAACAAACAAACACACAATGGAAACATAGCTATAAATACATGAGGCATTTACCAGCAGCTCTTAGAGTATACAATGATACTTCAGAACTAGCTGCTTCTACTGGAACAAAACATCTGTGGTTTCCAATTTGTGATATCAAACACTGGCATGATAAATTTGTTGACAGATGTGAAGAGAGGGATGAGGTTTCTTAAATATTTTAAGGTTACTATAGGATTACAAAGGACCAAGTGCTTAAGTGAAGATTTACTGATGTTTAAGAAACCAAAAACAAACAAAATGATGTGTAAGTATGTAGTTCCATGTATTAGGATCTCATTTTGATTTTTTTTTCTGAATCCTCTTGCTCTTCCTGAAACTCTGCTGATCTTAGTGAAGTTTTTATTTCTTTTTCTTCCTTCCCCTCCCATAGTTTTAAGCCATCCTGTTGTTCCTTGCACTCGTAATGTCCAGAAGTTAATCTTCTGTTTTTTTTTTTTTTTTTTTGTCTGCAGGGGCTGTACCCAAAGGTAATGCCACAAAGGAGTTCATTGAGAGTTTACAGCTAAAGCCAGGACAGGTGGTTTACAAGTGCCCAAAATGTTGTAGCATCAAACCTGACAGAGCACATCACTGCAGGTAAAATCTTTTCTGAGGACTGCTCTTTTATCAAGACCTCAAGAATTATCTAGTGTGCCTTGATCTAAATTGTTGTTAGAGTCCAAGACTGGAGTGGTTCCGTTGAGAGACTGGCATCCGAATTCCGTTGCTAATAGTGCCAGACACTTTCAAACTTCTCTGAAAAAATCTTGGGTCTTTTCTGACAAGTTTTCATCTATAGCAGGCTGGGGCCACTTCTTGCAAAGAGAGGAACACTTAAAATGAATGCTGCCTTGACTTCAGACCTGTAATTTGCATTCCATAAATTTTAATGTAAATGTGACTTAAAAAGGGACATTATATATCAAAATGCACAGAAATCCTTAAGATGCCATTTCTCTCAAAAGGTCAGTGTCCTTTCTATTTTTGCTTTTGTTCACAAACCCATTTGTCTAACTGTAGGTTCTATTTAGAAGTGATATTTAACTTAAAACTAAAGTTCAGTTAAGTTAAAACTCAAACTGTATATATTTTTTAAGAGTTCTGACTTCCACATTTTCATTGACTACGGTGACTTTATTTTCTTATTTGTGACAGCTCAGTATGCCTACTGATCTGTCATGTCCTTTCTTTTTCTGCTAGGATAAACTTCCCTGGAGAGAGTAACTGGTAGTGAGCTTTTTAGTACTAAAGGCAGTGAGCAAAAAAAAAAACCTACTTCCTAAAATTCTCTTCCACTTTTAAAACAAGCGAGCCTCCTTTCCAGTAAGTAGTTAATGAGTTTGCACTGGTGTCCCTTCCTTACCTACTCCAAACCCAATGCATACTGAGAGGGCTCGTATCATGGTTACTGCTGATTCATGCACAGGTCTTGCGGGGAGGGGAATATGTGGTACTGAGCTGAACAAACTTGTTCTGCTGTTTGCATTTTTCATATTTGTTTTCAGAGCTTTAGTTTGCAAATGTTTTTATTTTTATGTTTTATTTTAATCAAAATCAGGAGCTGGTTATTCAGCAGTAGCAATGTGATCATGCTTATCACTTATTAATGCTACTGTAAAATCCCCTCTGACACTTCTTCAATTATGAATGAAACTTCACATCTAAAATGCTGTCTTGCTGATGGCTCACAGTGTAGGCAAATGGAAAAGACACTTTGGCTAAACATGAAACCTTGTCTCCATGGTCCTTTTTTCTATGCTTTAAGATAATTTTTTAGGTGTTAAAATTTGGGAAACTGATCCACTGAGCACTGATGCTGTTGAGGATCTTCAGTCAAACATTTTTTTGTGGGGTAGGGGCATTTATTGGACTTCAGTGCATCAAGTTTGCGCATATGTGTCAGCGGGAGGTACTGCTAGCTGTATACCTGGGGGACAAGAGCGCTTTTTCATTCATCTGCTATTTTGTGAGTCCCCCATGCCCAGCAAAGGACTCCTGCCAGCATTTGGAAACTGGGTGGTTGAGCAGGGGGAGAGTGTCCGAGGATGGGCACTCCCTGCTGCATGTAGTTTTCAGTTTTAGCTTCTGCATTTCTTTTTCCACCAGCTAGTTTCATGTTTTGCCTCTTGTCCAACTGCTTTTGGTACACAAGCATGGAATAAAACCTCTCCTCTCAGCCTTAACCACCTCCTTCGCCAGGGTCTCCTTTGGCTTGGCTGCTTCAGGTTGTCCCTCTGGGGAGCTAGGACCTAGGAGCAACTGAAGAGGTTGCTCAGGTACTTACCTTGTCTCAGAGCCCAAGGGAAGTGTGTACGCCTTTGCATGCAATAAATTAGACCGCAGGGAGGCATCCTCCTGCTTTACACCACCTGCCCTGCCTTCCCCTCCCACCTGTTTTTTTTTTTTTAAACCAGTAATTGATACTTGTCCTATGATGTATGACATTATCTGGCAGGTAATGTTTTTACTCTGCCAGCTGATTTGAGTCCCCATATAGCTCAAAAATAATTTCAAGCTGCTTATTCTAGCAAAACCAGGCTTTTCCTGGTGTCCGCTGCACCTGGGGCTGGCAGGTGGTAGGGTACCCGTGCCCTGACCAGCCTTTCATTTAGGGTCAGGACTAGAGCAGCTCATTTGTTTTTCAGGAATGGCATGTATCCTTGGGGATTACCCTCTCTCACCACATAGAATGAGTGCAAGACTGTTCTGACGGAGAGGTTTTCTATTATTTATTCATACGTGCTCATAAGGATGTGTTTATGTTTTTGTCAGAGTTTCCCTTAAGCATTTGGCTGTTGAAGTTTCTTGTTTGTATTAAGGTCAAAATATTTTTTGTTGTGAGAAGAAAAATAAAATGAGTAGAGCCCTCAATCCTTTCTGTTTCAGCGCTGCCAGAATTGTTCTGGAATAGCTGTTTCCTTTCTGGGTCTATTGTTGTTTTTTTTCGGGGTTTTCTGTGTTTTCATATTTGATTTCTGTGCTTGTTTGTGCAATGTGGTATCAGGAGACTGCCTTTCGTCTCCCATCATATGAGAAAGCAGCAGACAGAAAGGCTTCCTTTATTATGTGAGTTGAAGCAGTTACTGCCTAAGCAGGAGAATGATGTTCAGACAAAGTAATAATCTTTTAATTATTTGACTGCTAGCCACAATGTGCACGCTGGCAAGAATTTGAATTTTGATTTTATTAGTCCGGTTTTGTGAAGTGCTTTAACATCTAATTTTACCTTGAATGTATATTGTGGTACTGTCTTCCTGACAGACTGCCACAGCTGTTTTATGCTAGTGTGTGGTTTACCTTGATGTCAGGAATATTCTCTAATGCTTTATTTAGTTTTATTTTTTCAAATTCCTGCTACCAGCTAATGTTAGCAAATAAACCTTAGTCTGTTATTACTAACTCTGAAAAATACCTTTATTCATTCCTGATTTTCATATCTTTCTGGTTTTTGTTTGTTCTTAATCTGTGGACATTTTCATAGACCAAATAGATTGAAACTAAACTAAATCACAGATTATTTTTTTCCATCTGCCTGAATGTATTGCTCAAACCATATTTTGGCAGAACCACTGACGTGAATATTATGCTAATATGTCTTACTTGGTATTAATTTTTTACAATGGTGATTTGGTCTTCTATGGTTGATTTTGAACAAAAATAGTCAAGTGAGCAAACCACAAATATAAATGTGGTCACCAGTAAATTTATTTGGGTTCAAATTTCACCTCTTATTCTTTTCCTTTAATTTCCATGTCCCCCAAGCCCCTGTGAAGTCTTGTATTCCTGCAATGAAATGTGCTATAGATAAAGACCTGTATTCTTTCAGTGTCTGCAAGAGGTGTATTCGGAAAATGGACCATCACTGCCCGTGGGTCAATAACTGTGTAGGAGAGAATAACCAGAAGTACTTTGTACTGTTTACAGTAAGTATTTTGCAAGCGGTGGTTGAGGTTGTGCAGTGGGCAGCGATGAAATGCTGTGTGTAGCCTGTGAAGCAGCTCTGAAGGCTGGATTTCTTTTTTTTTTCTTGTTTCAGAGGGACTTTACAGGGAACTGTTGCAGTCTTGTTTCGCTAATTAGGGAAAACACAACACAACAGTGGGGAAAAGGCATCACAGGAAGTATTTGCCAGGGTTTTGTGAGGTTTGCGTTGACAGTTGCTCAGCGCACGATTTTGTAATGTGAGTAGTTTATTGTGGTGTTGAGCTCTTTGAGGTGTGGGCTGTGGGCCATCCTTTTACACCGTCCTGTGGCTGGTAGGGTCCCAGGCTATACGTAGGGTTCCTAAATGTAGTTGTATGAAGGAGGGGGATCATGTGAGATGAGATCATGAGAGAGGTGTTGCCACATCTTACGGAAGGAGTGGAGGGTCTACATCCCCTTTGGCAAGAATTATCCATCTTGTACTTGCAAGTGATTTATTTCTGTACTTGAAAACCAAGGAGGTGTTTGACTTTTGGTACCGTCTGTGGCATCATGAGTAAGAAAACAGGAGTGCAGATTTGAATACTGCCTATTTATGGAAGGGTTGAAATCACTTTCATCAAAGCAAAGTGGAAATATCCCGTGGGAGTAGTGTGAACATTAGAAGGCCTGAGTTTCAGTGATGCTCTGTTTTATTAATAAATCTTTTGAGACATCTGTAGGTTCAAGGAAGAATGTCCTCTTATTGCTGAGTAAAAAGGGGAAGATTTTCAGTTAAATGGAAAGGCTCACTGCTAAATTTCTCTACTATGGTGTGGCTTGGTAGGATGTAGATTACAGAACAAAACAAATCCAATTTCTTTCCCTCGAGCAAGGTTTTTTTTCACCATGAGGAGTGAGCTAAGGGTTTTAATCCTATCAGAAGGATTTTTGTTTCTGTTAAAACTGACAATTACTTTCAAGCAGGCTGTATTAAACACTTCATATAGTTGAGAGAGAAACAAAATAAGGAGAGTTGCTGGTTTTATTCTTGGTTCTTTTTAAGATTCGGGGAGGTGAAAGAACAGCAGCATGCTCAACTTGCAAGGAAAAACAAAATACTCTCCTATCACCTTTTACTGATTCCACGGGGGCTTTTTGTAACAAAGCTCTCTCACTTCCAATACCTGCAGTCCTTTGCCAGGGTCTGTAGATTCTGGAGCATCATCTTTTTTAGCTGTGTCTTGGTAAGTTGTAGTGTGTGTGTAGCATTGCATATAGTGTAAAGCTTTTTGTTAGAAAAAAAAAAGCTAAGACCTAATTTAAAACAAAAAGAATTAAGTACAAAGTATTAAAGCTTGAGAGAAACTTGGCATGCCTCAGGAAAAAACACTTATTAAAAAAAAATCATTTTTCTGACATGCTGGGAAATAGATACAGTGCTTTTTGTGGTTAAAACAAATTAGCTGTTGTTTGGGAAACTATAATGCTCTTCAGCAAGGATGTAAGCTTTGACAATATGATATACCTCGGAGAGTTGCTGTTCTCTGAAAGTTGTGCTGTACTCGGTGGAGATAAGGACAGTAAGATGTGTGGAAGCTGGGGTGCAGGAGACTGGGTTTTGTGTCCAGCTGGCTTTGAATTGAATAGTCTTCCCTGAGCACTCAGAGCTGGTAGTGAGGCCAGAACAAGTCTGTGTGGTCTTGGCATTTGCCAGGTTTAAGGGGAGTGGGGGGGGGCTTGGTGGATTTTGAGATGGTTTGGTTTTTTTCTTGAAGTCTTAACAGTTTGCTTTATTTGAAGTGTTTGGAAGATTTAGCATTTTGGTCTTTAAGCTTACCTGATACCTATATGACATCCTTTGCTTTTCAGATGTATATAGCACTGATTTCCCTGCATGCTCTAATCATGGTGGGATTTCACTTCTTGTATTGCTTTGAAGAAGACTGGACAAGTGAGTACTAACAAAGGATCTAATTAAAATATCAGATTAGCCTATGAATAAGGCCTTATAATGTAGTTTGCGTGTAAGGCAAACCCCTTTTATGCTGCTTTCAGAAGAATGCTATCAGGGCTCTGCTGTGCTATCTCCTTTTTTTTTTTATTTTTTATGATCAATCCTAGAATTTCATAATTCTTTCTGACCTTCAGGTATCTCTGTCCTGAAAAGCCCCATTTCAACTTAAGCTTGATGCTGCCTAGGGAGCAGCTGAGAGGTAAAGACACCTGGATAGTATGTGTGCAATCATCTACTGTTGACATGAAAGAAACACTAGTTTCCCGAATGCCAACACAAGATAAGAAGAATGTGTGTGCTTTTTTTAAAAGGGTAACGTGAATCATTCTTGCAAGACTGCCAGGAAAACATGCGAACTCAGATCCAAAAACCCACCCTCACAAGAATTCCTTCCCACAAAACAAACAAACAAATAAACCAACCCAGCCCTCACTCTGGAGCAGCCAGTGAGTAAATTTTCACAGAGCCAGTTGAGACATGTTTGTAAAAACACAAATGGATGTAGGAAATCCTCTAGGTAATGCTGAGTCAAACAGCAAGCTGTCAAAGTATGTGTGTGCAGATGTTTGTGCTTCATGTGGATATTTTTGGAAAAGCATTAGCTTTGTTTTTCTTGGAAGAGTTGTATCACTCAATACAATGACTGGTTTTAGTTTAGAATGCTGCAGAGGATGAGTATGTTTACACGTATGAACTGAATTTTACAAGGTTGTTCAGCATTTCAAAGCTTTGTATAACAGCTGCTGGCTGCCACTGAGAACATCTGGATTTGATGTTACAGTGGCCAGAGTGGTGATACTCATTTCTGGATTTCAGAAAAATCTGGAGATGTTCTGACATTTACAACACTAGGCTCAACACTGTGATTTTTGCCCTATAACTTTTTCCTTCCTCTTTATTTCTTCTGCTCCTCTTTTATAGTTACTTTCTCAGATTTTTTTTTTTCAGCTCTTGCTTGAGTTTGCACTATAGAGTATGAGGAAAAATAAGAATTTGGCTGAATCTGCCCTTTAGGCTATGACTTAGAGCAGTTATGAAAGGAAGCGTACTCTGGTTTTATGCTGGTGCTACAGAAATATCCTTGTGTCCTGATCACCAGCTTGAGATTTCTAATGGGACTTTATCACTGTGGAAAATCTGTTCAGATTAAGGTTTAGGAGGTAAAATGGAGTAGAGTGGAGTCCTAGCCAGTGTGCTGGGGAAACACCTCAGTGGAAAAGAAAGCTGCGTTCTTGAAGTGTTGCAGGGTTTTTCTTGGTTTTGGTTGTTTGGGGTTTTTTTAAACTTGCAGGAGTGATCATTTCATTGTTGAATGTTCTCCAGAATGTCAGAGCTTCCCTGTGTACCTTTCTGAGAATGGTGATCATGTAATTTATTTTGACAGTTTGAATATGGGAAACTCGTGCCTTAGCAGGTGCTTTGCAGCTGCTGCATTACCTGGTCTCTCCCGTTCCAACTCTGTTGTTTTGTCTTCACAGAATGCAGTTCCTTCTCACCACCAACTACAGTGATTCTTCTCATCCTCTTGTGTTTCGAGGCTCTCCTGTTCCTCATCTTCACCTCGGTTATGTTTGGGACCCAAGTACACTCCATCTGCACTGATGAAACGGTGGGTGTCTCACGTTCTCTCCTTTACCCTGTCTTTCTCACCGTTTGTACAAACAGTGAAGGGCTGCAGGGTTTTACCTCATTGCACGGGGAGTTTGTATTCCTTTTGAGGAAAGACCCAGTGTAATAAACCGAGCTAGCACAGTGCTGGGTTGTGCTCTCTGAAGGTTACTGAGAGAAGAAGCACACACCTATGTATTGTCTGGGTTGCTGTGCTGACAGTACCTCTGATAAGGAAGGCATTGGTAACTGGGTTTTGTCCCTGTGGATTCGAGAACCTTTTTTCCTTCAATTAAGTGCTTTTACATTGGTATTGCCAGAAATTGAGCTGTGTGTTCCCTGCTGTCACTATTTACAGCTTTATGTGCTGGGAAGCCAAGATGAGTAGGTGGGGAGGGTTATATATGTGTACACAGACGCACACATGCTTCTTTTAGTCTAGAAGATTTCCAGTTTTAGATGCTTGTTAAACAGTTCAAAAACTCTTGCCAGAGGGGAAATAGAAAAGGGAGCAGAGTAGGCTCGTGGAAACCTGCTGGGTACAGTCTGCTGCAAAGCCACCATGTCACCCCCAGTTCGAAGATGGCACAGCAGAGGTTACATGGTAGTGTTTGCAGTCTGTTGTATATCCCTGAATTTTCCCGTGTCTGTAAAGATGGAGCTAGTGACTCCTGGGGATGTTCCCACACTTGTGAATACTGCCGGCCTTCACCAAGCACGCTCAGATGTTTGGATTATCTGGAGTGGTCGAAGAGAAGTAATAATAGTCTTAAAAGAGTGACAACTCTTACTTCCTCCCCCAACTCCTTTAGTTTTCTTCCCCCTTCCCTTGTTTGCCCATGGCCAGTTGAGGCTAGCACAGGTGTTTTTGCTGCCGTTGGAGAGCTATGACTAGCATTATAGACTGTAAGAGCCCGTCGCTGCTGAGTCTTTTTTGCGATACTTTTTTTAATGCTTGGCTTCTGCAAGAGGCTGATGTTCACACTGTGGCCTTTTTGTGTTCAGAGAAAGACTTCAGCTGTTCTTTCTGCTGGAGAGAGCCCCAGGAAGGAGTACAGTGTCATTCAGAACAAAAAGATCCTGCTGAGCTTAGTTTATCACTAAGGGCGCAAATTAGCAATACTGCCTGTGAAATCGTCATCTGAATTTCCCAGTCTTTGAAACCCGTCAAGAATTTTTAGAAGCTGCTTCCTACAGCTAGGCACACAAATAAGTCTCCTGATTTTCCCTTCACCTCAAATGAACATAGATGTTAAAGGAACAATGCCACAATCCAAAATAAAAAATGGAATATGGTCTCCCCCTGTTGGGTTGTGAGTTTTCCTTTTTGTTTTCTTTTTTAATATGTTCCAGTAAGGATTTTGCTCTGTAGAATGTCTCATTGTTGATTTGCTAGCGTTGAGCTAGCTGTGTCTGGCCAGCAATCTATTTTGAGCAGAGGAGTATTTCCAGGTGAAATTCTTCCTGGTGTGGTCTCTTGCAGTGTTTTCCCTCACATTTTAGAGTCAGGGCTGCTTCTTGTCCTTTCACTGGGAGACCTCATTCTCCATTTTGTGTACTCTGTCCCACCAGGATGGTACCTTTCTGCCTGAAGGGACCCAGAACCCTCGCAGTTTGCTGTTCTCTCTGGAGATGACATTAACCAGGGATCAGCACAGCTCTTACAGTTGACCCATATGTTCTACAGAGCTCCCAGAATCAGTAATTGGAGACACAGAGATGTATTGCATGCATTGATTGGTAGCACAGGAGAGACACATAGGTCAGGAGAAGCTTACCTTGCAAAAGATCTGAAGTTAAAGAACAGAATTATCTGCCTGCTGCTGCTACCTATGGAAGAGTAATGCTCTCCAGTGATTGCACTTGTTCATTTTGCTTCTGTGGCAGCTGGGCAGAGCTTTCCTGAAAGAACAAATCTACTTTGTGGGTTTTAGACACTATACAGATAATAATTTAAAAAAATAGACTAGTGAATGTTTCAGCTGATTGCTTGATGGCTCGTTTTTGTTCTCCCTCTAATCTTTACTAAACAATGCCAATGATTTCTCTCCAATCAGTGTCTTATTTAACCCTTTCTCCCTGCTGTCAGCCTGTGCATGCTTTAGCAGTGATTCTAATGAAACATGAAGGGGCACCAGGTAGACTCAGCTACACTGAGCCATGGGCACTTCCTGAACTTGCTTGGTGAATCTGGGAGCATTATAGAGATTATGTTTGGGTTTGTGGGGTTTTTTTTTGTCTGCGAGCTTATCATGGTTTCTTCTAAAACTTTTCCATCTGGTTAGCACATAACACTTTCAGCCGTTAAAGCTCATACTTTGTGTTTGGTTTTAGGTGGTGAGTTTTTTTTTTAATTGACATTAGAGGCAATTGGAGGACAGGTCTTAAAAGATTTGATGAAATATCTAGGCCTAAACAAGATGAAAGGAATTTTATTTACAAGGAATATTTTCTATCCTTGCTATTTTTTTAGTATAAAACTACAAGAAGGAAAGGCAGTATAGAAGAGTTTTTATTTTCTTACTGAATCTTTTGGATAAGGGGCAACTGAGAGTAGACCTTTCCCCAAATCCAGAATGACAAAATCTGAGTGTTTGACTGAAAATGTGATATTTCTGTTTTCAGGGAATAGAACAGTTGAAAAAGGAAGAGAGAAGATGGGCTAAAAAAACAAAATGGATGAATATGAAAGCAGTATTTGGCCATCCGTTCTCTATAGCATGGCTTAGCCCATTCGCAACACCAGACCAAGGAAAAGCAGACCCGTACCAGTATGTGGTCTGAGGAATTCTTGACCAGCATTTCCACTAAAATAGAAACATATGACAGCACTACTGTTATAAATTTTCCGTGAATGTTTAAAACAAAAAGCAAAACAAACTTTTTTTATGTCTATTCAATGGCTGATATTTGCAGAGGAAAAAAAAAAAAAAGCCCTGTATTCCACAATTTTAGATAATTCTATATCTCTGGCTGAAACTGCTGCTGCTTTTTTTTTTTTTTTCTTTTTTTCCCAATCTTGTTAACTTTACTGGCCTTTTGTTTCTCTCTGCTTTCTGTATGGCATAACTAATATGAAGGGGATCCTCCTTCTCTGTTGTGACCCACCTCTTCTGAGTTAGATTCTCATGCTGTCTCCTGACTGTGATGAGCTCTGTGGAAGACATAGGAGTGCCAACAGCCCTACACAGCCACCTTTGGACCTCCGCAAGGAGCACATTGCTCTTTCCTAAGTGAACTTGAAGGGGAAGCAGACACTTCACGTACCAAAAAGTGCAAGACAAGAACATGATACAGCAAGAGAGCCAGTTGACCTGGTGGTCGCATAAAGTACTTAACAAATGTTGCCAACACCAATTGCTGCCCCACCATCCTTTTTCCTTCCAGCCACAGAACTCATTCCATCTTTCTGGCATTATTTTGTCTGTTCCCTCCCTTGTGTGCAGGAAATTGTTGCCCTCTGAGGGTAGCTGTGGCAGATTTAGAAGACTCTTTGGATTATTAAATGCCTTACACTTGCAGGAAAGAAAGAAATCGAATTTTCAAGTGTTCAGAACAGCAGAATCATCTTGTTTGTGTGTGTGTGTGTGTTTGTCTTGGTAAATGAGTTGTTAGAGCAATGCCTGCTAAACAGTGTTAATGTGAAAAACTGATGTGAATGCCCAGAGGCAGATTGCTGTAAAGACTAATATTGACGGGATGTGTAGGTGTAGCAGGGTGAGTGATTCGATATTCTTAGCATTGTCCTGGGTTAGAGCTTTGTAAATCTTTTCTCCTCTTTATGCATACATGTGGATGTGTGTGAACACACCCCACATATATGTGTAAGTGTTTTAAGTTGGGAAATATTGATGGTAAGGAGCATGCATACTGTTATGAGCTGTGTGGCAGTGAAAGTGGGAGGGACAGAAGGCATTCCAAAAACGGGTAGAGCTGAACCATTCATAACTACAACCAACTCCTTGTGTTCAGGAATTTTATTATATTTTTGGATCACTACTCCCGTAGGCTCATCAAGTGATTGCAAACAAAGAAATACAAATCAGCTGTGTCCATGACTGCCAAGGAATCTTTTTATTTCCTTGGTTTAAAATAAAATGGGGTCTTTTTTTTTTTTTTTTTGGAAGATGACCTGGTTAGACTGTTTCAAAGCCATGAGGGAAGGGAGGGAAATAAGCTAAGGAGAAACTTAGTGGATGTCTCATTTTGGAAGTAATGTGAATGCTGCATCTTTTCAATCTGTCAATGCTTCCATATGGAAAACAAATGCAATAAAACTTTTCCAAAAACTTGTTTGCTGTTTGTATTTTCTTTCTTCACTTTAAATGTTGGGAAAAAAAAACTGTAATGGTTTTCTGAGCTTTCACTTCTGTGCGCAAGCAGGCAGAAGCATGTAAAGGTTAATTGAGTGAGTTAAGTTTAAAAAATGAGTTAATCAGTAATACACTGATCTGTTAATCAGTGGTTTTATTCCACCACTTGGAAGAGATCATTGGTAACGGCTCTGCTGTGTGAGCAGGCTGTTTCTGCAAGGGGGGGTGCAGGCTTTAGTCACCTAGGCAATTAACAAACGAATGCATCTCTGTACAGTTCATTGCTTTAGAAATTGTTTGGATTTTAAATTCTACTGGCGCACGCTCCCGTTTTGTTTTATTTTAATTGCCCTTATTCACTGTGCATTTTGGAGGAAGATTGGTTACATTGTTCTGGCATTTTGACTATTGTGAAAAAAAAAAGTGTGATTAGTTTTTCTCGTTTCAAGCAAATGTGAATTGCTACATGGTGTTCTATAATACTGGTATTTTCAGTCAAACTGCTTTCGTTTACTATGAGGCATCATCACAGCTTGCAGTTGGTGCCTGTCATGTGTGTCTCGCTAACCAGGGCTCCTCGGTTTGACTTGCACCGTACAATGTGGGGGTGTAATCTGAATGATGAGGGCAATGGTGGGAGAAATGGGTATATCCTACACATTGCATGGCAACAGGGCAACCCTGTCTTACTGTCCCCTTGTTTGCAAAATTGCACCTCTTTCTGAAAATGGGAGTGCCCAGTGCGTTCTGTCTCTTGAGACAGAATTCTCTTTTCAGTCTCTGTTCAAAATTATGTAATTTGGAGTAGTGACAGGTGATGCTTTCTGAGCCCTTTTTTTTTTTTTTTTTAAGTGAAATAGCTGCATGATGGGAAAGAGAAACAGCTGGTAGTTCAATTTGAAATAACAATTCTCACTTTCTGAAATGAAGGTGAGAGACTTGAGATAAATATATTTTTTAAAGAAAGTTTCATTAAACAGTAATGAAACATCTTTGACAGTTGTACATTCCTTCCTATCTCCTTAATTTTTTTTTTTTAAGGCAAAAGCTTACATCGTACTGACTGTGGGGCAAATTTAGACCAGGATACAATTTTTTAAAACTTCTGCTCATTTCAAGGACGTGCCCTGAAGGGATTAGTGGGGTTGGGCA
>NW_010121324.1:25581-28894 GCF_000699245.1 Pterocles gutturalis
GAGAAAGTGTGCCCTGCCTGCTCTGCTTTGCTTCTCCCTAATCTGGCATTTGTGCAACCTCCGTCTGACCCTGCTTGTTGCCCTCGTTATTCCGAGCTGGTGAAGGACGGTTTTTTGGGGAGGGAAGAGAGGGGTTGTGCCCAGAAGTGTTCCCAATTTAGAGGGCAGCATGGATCGGACTGGATCGTGCCCGTGCTGGAGGGCAGGATTAAAGCTGGTGCTGCCAAGGAAGGGTTTAAATGCTCAGTGGCTGTTTCTCTTCCTGCCCTGTGCTGCTTGTTTTCCTTCTGTCTAGATAATCACGCAGTGAATGCTACAGCCGCAGTCACGGTTTGTTACGAAGGCAATAAGAAACCCCTGCGGTTTGCTAAGGAGGAGTAAAGCTCTTCCTCCACTTTATGCTGCGTTTGTGTCCCAGCTGCACGGATGGAGCTCGCAAAAGCTTTGCACGTGATTCTTCAGTTTACGGTGTGTTTTCTCCTGGGTCTGCTCTTGCTGGCTCAATGTTACTGCAAAACCAAGCGGCTGCTGTATTAAAATGTCTTAAAATTAAATTAATTATTTAAAAATTAAATTAATTGGTAAAGCAATTAAAATGTGTTAAAATTACTGTGAGTGCAGCTGTGGTGCCGCAGAGCTGTCGCATGTATTCTTTTCCCCCCTTGCAAAGCTTTGAGATGTTTTGTGGGTCGCTAGGGAAAATCTGCAGAATTAGGACATGACAAGTGTCATTTTCATCCAGCTTTTCTCAAACTCCTCTTTTAAATGGTTTTAACTGAATTTGCTAAATTTTTTTTGCTTTCCTGGAGTGTCTCAAAACTTGAATCCAGGATTTGTGTATCCAAAAAATTGTGCCCTACTTCACATAGCGGTAGCCTTAAAAAATAAAATAGCTCTTAATTCCTTAATTGTACATGGAGAAGACTACCAGAAAAAAAATGTTACTACCAAATTTGATGGATCTGTTATTTAAATACAATCAAAAATGTTTGCTTTGCTAAAAGTGATGTTCTTGGGGAGAGAATGTCTCCGAATAGTGACCAACCGAGGCTCTGGTCCCTCTGTGAGACCTCCTCTTCCACCTGGACAGCTTTCCTCGTGTCCCAGTGGGTATCCAGCTGGTGTTGTGATTTGTCCTTGGCAATTTTTTAAATGGCAATTGTGTTCTTAAATATTTGCTCTTAATTGGTGAAAAATAATCTTGTTCTTAAGTCAGCTTCTAGTGCCAAGCCTAGATACAGCTGTGATAAATTCCTGGTCCCTGGAAAAAAGCTGCAGTATTTTGCCTGTATCTGAGATATGGTAAAAATGCCCAGATAAGGGGAAATTTAAAATTTTCATTGTATTTTGTTACTCCTTGGAGGGATTCAAAAAGCATCAAGAGAAGAGATCCATGCTTCGTGTTTTAGAAGCTATCTCTTTGCCGTAAAAACCAAAATAAGTCACCGAGATTCAGATTGTCTGTGTATTTGGTCTCGCTTTAGGGTTTTGTTGTTAAGTTTGGCGATGAAGCTCTCAGTAACGCAGGATGTCTGTCTGCTTTGTTAATTAAAGCTGGAACGATGCACCAGCTGTAGACGGGCAGTTTTGCATGTGCTCCAGCGGCTGGTGCACAAATACCTGCTGCAAATGTGAGACGATCCAAAACTCTTCTCTTCTTGCAGGGTATCGAGCGCCTCAAAAACCAGAAGCCGACGTGGGAGAGGGTCAGCGGCTGGGAAGGGATGAAGCTGGCGTTTGGCGGTGCCTTCTCCTTGGGCTGGTTCAGCCCCTTCTCGAACTTGGACTGCAAGAGCCCGGCGCCAGCTGAAGCCGTGGTGGCAGCTCCTGTGTCGGCAATACTGACCCAAGAGGAAATCGAGCAGTTTCTCGCCCAAGATGTTGCCGTCCAAGTGTTACCTGAATAAGCAAAGCATCCTCCAAGATGTCAAGAGCGGACAGGGTGGTTTTTTTTGGTTTTTTTGTTTTTTTTAATAACGACTTGTGCTCTGATTTAAGGAGTTGGTTTTTAACATACTTTTGGTGCATTAAAAAATTCGGGAGTGTTTATCCAGCAGCCAGGAACAACACTAGCAGAAGCAATGCAAATCTCCAGAGAAAGCTCAATGAGTGATGGGATTCATAAGCTCTTTTCGGACCGGCGTCAACCACTTTATTGATCTTTTCTCACTTGGCCTTTAAGGAGAGTTGATAATTGTTGGATAAATCGGTCCCAGCTCCCAGAAATGTGTGGTCCTAAGGAGTCTGGCTCATCTTTTGTTGATCAGCCCAGCTCTCAAGGTTTTCTTGAAAAGCTCATCCTTTAGCTCATCCCACGAATGGTGCCTCTAGACGATGGAAACTGCTGGTGCTCGGGTCTCAGCAGAGGTGGGACACCGGGCTGTGGACACTGCAGATGAGCTCACTTGCCCCAGGTGTCATTCCTTTGGGCTCCGAAATATCTCCAGGGGTACATTTGAACCCTCTGTGCTCTTGGGGTGGCCCAAGGCTGGTGGTGCTTGGCTGGGCGGTGTTGTAGCTGGTGGGCTGGTGGCGGTCCCAGGCTGGTGGCAGGAGCATTCACCCACAGCCAGCACAGCCAAGAGCGGGCAAGTATTGGCCAGGTTTTTGAAGCGTTTGCCCAGGGGCTGTGGTTCATTAGCACGTGTGGAGCAGGAGCTGCCTGCCCCAACCCCACAGCCCAGAAAGATATTGTTTTTCCCCTCAATAGGCAGAGTTAGTTGAGAATTGCCTCTGAATCTTGCTGGTGTTTAACACTGTCCTCTTGGTACTCGCCATTGTGCAGGGTTTCCTTGTGCTGATTTTACAGCCAGCTCCTGGGGAACATTGGTGATGGTGTAGCAGGAACGTGCCTTGCTCAAGGAAGGTGTCGCTGCAGGTGGCAATGGCTGCAGCAAAGTCACACAGAGGTGTCACCAGCTGCAGCATTCAGACATGCTGCAAACTCTTGGCATGCTCCAGGCAGCAGTGTAGGTTTCATTTAAACCGGTTTTCAGTTGTTTGTGGTTTTTTTCCTTTGATTTAGGCTGGTTTTTTTAATTGATTTTTTTCCTTCCTCTCATCTCTCTTAGCGTAGTTGTCAGTAAATTTGCAGGGTATTAGGGAGACGTGCTCCTGGTTTTCCCTCCAGGATGTGCTTGGCTTTGTCTCCTCCGCTCCCCTGTGACATAGACCAAAGATAAGTAATGCTGCCTCGCTGAAGTAAGAGAATGGAGTTTGAGAAAGGAAAGTGTGGTGTTGAGCAAGACCTAGGTGAAGTTTGTGTTATTTATAGAAGCAATACCAAATGGAATTTGTGCAACATTTTTTTCTT
>NW_010121324.1:28923-54820 GCF_000699245.1 Pterocles gutturalis
AAGGCATCATAATATGTATGAATATATGAATGGGGTGACATTCGGGGCTGCTGGGGAGGAATGAGATTCTCTCCATGACTTGTCCTGTGCCCCACCAGCCCCTTGTTTTGACAAAGGGACTGGGAGCAAAGGGAGTGCATTGGCTGCTGGGAGCACAGCTTGGCTCAAACCCAGGGGGGATTTCCAAACCTTCATCCCATCCTCTGTCCCTTAAGGATGTCTCCTCTTCATCAATGAAACTGGATTTAGAAAAAAATCATTGGGAACAGTGTATTTATAAAAACCTTTCAGGTAAAGGGAAGCACTCTGCAGGGGGGGGAATGGAGGTGTCCTCTCGTTTAGACACAAGGTCGTGGATCTTTGCCCCGTGCAGCAGTGCGACAGCAAGGGAAGAAGCTCTCTGTGATGACTACCTGGTAGCTTGAGACCAAATGGGATTTTCATGGCACTGAAACCAAACCCACCATCCTCCTTCCCTCCCTCCTCGCACTCTTTGCCTCTCTTTAAACCGTGCCTTCATCTCCAGGCCATGCTGCTGCCGTCCCGGCCGCCTCTAAACCCTTCCGCAGTGGGTTTTCTATGCAAGTAAAAAACTTACATCTCTTGAAAATACATATATTTTATTTTGCTGTTTGTAATTCCTTTTTACACCTCTGGTTGCTGTTGTACTTATTAAAGAACTAATTTTTCCATCTGCTCAGGACAGCCGGCTCCTCCCTTCCCTGCTGTCACTGCCCCCAGACCCCAGATCCCTTGCCACTTGGGGTGTGCAGCTCCAGCTGTGCACAGCTGTTGCCTCCTTCCACATCCTATGGGTTTAAGACCTCTGGACGTATGCTGCTGTCAAGGTCTAACGCGTAATCCAGCAGCGTTCAGGGTGGAAGGGGAAGGATGGAGGTTAGACATTCCCAGGGAAGCACTGGTAACGGTGCTGGAGATGGTACTTCTTCCAAAAATGCCTGAAAACCCCCCCCAAGAAATTTGGGTGGGAGGGCAAATGTATGAAGAATGGTGTCTGGGGAGGATTGAGCCAGGTTAGCTCTGTTTGTTGTCTAAAGCCAAAAAAGGCACGTGCGAAGACTTTCCCCAGCTGGGAGGGAGAGGGAATTGCCTAGGAGGGATTTGCTTAAAATGTTCCTTGAGCTGCACGGGCTCCCGCTGGCCGAAGCCAGCACTGTCACAAGCTCCAGTCCCCAGCCTGGGGGGGAATGTCCCTGTGGGCTCGGAGCCTTCCCAACCAGGCGATCCCATTGAACCTCATCACACAGTGGATTTTAACAACCTTTTATTGAATCACAACTGCAATCAATGCCACCATGCCCGTTAAGTCAGTTTCATTCCCTTAGCTTCATGGGATTTTTTGCTCTTTACTTCAAGACAACTACCCAGCGATTGAGGAGGTAAGAAGTGCCCAAGATGCGCAGCCGTGCTCCGTGTTTGGCGAGGCCACCCAGCCTACGCGGTGATGGTGATGGCCTTCTCCACGGAGATCCCTTTGATCTGGGTTGAGGTCAGCTTGGCGACGATTTTCTTCTCTCCTAGTCTTGTCGGGGTGCAGATTATTTCAGACTTAATGATCCTACCAGGCTCTATGTCCCTAAGGAGAAAGAAAAAACAAATAGTCCTAGCATGAGTTTTAGTTCTTATTTGATGTTTTTTGAATTGTTTCGCTTAAAGAAATAGCCGTCACATGTTTAGGGTGAATGTTTCCCTTCTGTGATGTCCAGCGGGGCAAGTGGGGCTCCACACAGTGGCGCTGGCTGGTGGTCCTGGTGTTCAAATTTGGACCAAGCCCAAATGTAGTGCAGTCTCAAACATGGCTTTCAAAGGGCCTCATTACTACAAATCCCCTAACTGCTTCTTCAAGGGAAAAAAGGAAACGAAAAAGGAAAGGAGAAAGGAAAAATGGAAGGAACGGGAAGAGAAAAGAAAAAAGGAAAGGAAAGGAAAGGAAAGGGAAGGAAAGGAAAGGAAAGGGAAAAGGAAAAAGAAAAAGAAAAAAGAGTCAAAGCAGAATCCTCATTTCATCTGGGCTCATCGCCTTACCCCTCGTCAAACATCGCCATCTTGAAGATGCCCAAGCCCTCCACCAGCAGTTTGCAATTTCCTAGGGGCACGTTCAGCTTGTTCTTAAAGATGAAGGCGCAGATGAAATCCTTGTTCAGCTTGGCCGTTTCTGGCATCTGGAAAGAGAGAAACAAACCCAAATGCTGGGGATCAGAGAGGTAACAAAGATGTCAGACCTGCTGCTGGTTTGCTTCTCGCTTGAATAGCCAAATAAAATGCCAAGGACTGAGCATCCCCAGAGGCGGCTGTTTTGGGGATCTCCCCGGGAATGCCAACACCACTATGGTGCGACAGCGAGCGGGGGGCTTTAACCCTCGTTCCCGAGGAGCCAGGCTGGCGGCTCTCACCTGGACAGTGATGGGGGGGTACTCGAAGCTCATTGACGTCTCCTTGGTGAGCTTGTCCTCTGTCCCCTGGACCTCAGCGATGGCGGTGACGTGGATGTGCACCTCATCCTCCACCGTGGCCAGGGTGCTCATGTACGTATCGGCTGGGATTGTCAGAGGGATCTGTATCTCTGCAGGACAGAAAGCACAACTCGATGCTTCATCACATACCCACCAGCTGGAGTTTGCTGGGTGAGTGGTAGCCGGCACACAGAGCCCATGGGAAGGATGGAGGAGCCCACACCTTCTCCCCATCAAGCTCGGGCTCACATCCAGCATCTCGCAGCCCTCGTCCCCGCCTGCCCTGGCACCCAGGAGGAGGCAGAGGAGCATGAGGTTGGGGACATTTAAGCCCTGTGTCCCCTGGGGTTTCTCTGGAGCACTGCTTGTGATAAAATCAGCTGCTTTCCTTTCACTTCAGATTTTATCTTTCATTGCCTGGACAAACTTCCAGTGGCTTGGAAAAGCCCCAGGGTCAGCAGCTTTAGCTGCAAGGCTTCCTGGCTTCTCGGAATTAAAAAATTTTAAAAAAGCCTGTCCTTATCTCTAAACATGAGTAGCTCACTTCGTGTCATACCCTGCTGCATTTTGACAGCCACAGTGTAAGTGTGAAAACACTCAGTAATCACCAGCAGCAAAGAATTTTTTTTTTTTTGTGTGAGTGACTCTCACTGGGAATGAGGAAATGCTGTTAATTATTCATCACTCGTTAGCCTCTTGTTTAGCAAATTCCAGCCGCACTTCTGGGGATCAGAAATGCAACCCGGGTTGCTCAGAGATAGGCAAGGAACAGCAAACAGCTCTGGGGATCGGCCAGGCAGGCTTGAAACTGGCTTGGGGGAAGAATTCAGAAAATAACGCTCACCAGCATCACCACCAGCTGGTCAACGTTGGAGTGGCAGGCACAAGACCAAAAAAAAGCTGACATCTCCAGCCATCTAAACCCTGGGAGGGATGTGACCCGACACCTGCCGTGGGTGGCATCTTTGCTGCTTGCACAGCGAGGACAGGAGGAGGATGCTCCAGCACACCTTGCTCGCACAGTGCAAACGTCTGCCTGCCCACATGGGTGGATTTCCAACCATCTCACTGCAGCTGCTGCAGGGACAGGGACGTCATGGTTTGGTCCCCACTACGGTGAGATCCCAGTTTATAACCGAGGCTCCCAAATGCAGTAACAAGACAGGGAGGCAGCAGGCAGGCAATTCCTTATGGAGCCGTGCACCGACCTAGAGCAGAGCTGTTATGAGCCAGCTCCAGTGGAACCCCAGACTACCCCAGTAAACAGCCCACAGAACCCAGCAAGCTTTCCGTGCCTACCAGATTTGCCTTCAAGGTTGACGGTCTCCTTGATGTATCCAAGGCTGGCCTGGATTTTCCCAGTGTAGGACTGCAGCTGGCAGGAGCCAACCAGATTGATGGTCCACTTCCCAGGAGCAGAGGTCTTCACTGTGATGGCCAGCTCAAGGGGATTGCCAGGTTGCAAAGCTTCTTTGTTGGTGATCTCAAGCTGGAGCCCACTCTTGGGGACCTCCTCCTTCAGGACCTCAGTCTTGGGGGCTGGCTCCTGCACAACCCCATACTCGGAACCCTTCTCATCCACGCGCACAGTGGAAGCGAAGTGTGCACGAGGCATCAGTCCTGATGGGCGTAAGAAGGAGGTAGCTCTCTGCATAGACTCCCTTTCCTCTTCGGAACCTGGATGAAGGAAAAAGATGAGTGACAGCTGTATCTCAGTGTCTTCACCCAGAGCCACCTTCCCTTTATTTATGCTTCTGCTGCTGGGGCAGCACCAGGGGAGGTGTCTGGGCACCTCCAGCCTCTGCTCAGGAGACCCTCCTGTTTTATGCTACCACCAGATATAACTGTAGCATTTTGGACTGGGAGAATTTCCTAAAAAAAGACACTTTTAGAAGATGGATGCTCCTAAGATTTCCCCACTCCTCACTAGGAAGGGTTTAACAGCCTAGCACAACACGACTGGATCCGAGAACCATGGGGAGGGAATGTGGTTGGGGTTTTTTTTGTTTGTTTCCAATATGGTCTGGGGAATGGAAAGACAAAAAAGAAGAAGAAATGAAGCCACGGTGAGTGCAACCACTGGGTTGGTCTCTCAGCCCATTTCTTTGGGCTTTTCTTCTCTTGGGCACTACTTTAGAGGATGGGGGCAGTCACCTTCAGGGAACTTGTACTCTGCGGTGATGTCTTCCCGCCTGTTCTGCCCCACGGCTTTTGTGCTGATGTTCACACCGATGCCGCGGGTCTCCGTGCTGATCTTGATGAACTTATCCTCATTGTTCACCTTCTTGACAACCCAGTAGACTTTGTCAGCGTTCACTTCCGCGTACACAAACTTGCTGTCAAAGGGCAGATACACATCCCCTTCTCGCACAGCCTTCAGTGGGCATGGACCACACTGGAAAAGACCTACAAAGCACAGTCAACACCATTGGCTTCTCCAAGTACGGGCAGAGCCCCCAATTTTTGTTCCACCCTTGGACCCACCCAATCTGTGGCCATGGTAGTTGACTCTTAGTAGTAAATATTCTTTCAACTCAGAGCTGAACTCCAAAAGGCCCTACTTATCCCAAAGCTGTTTGGGCTTTTTTATAGATGACCAAGGTCTGTTAAGAGCTTTTATGTATTTCCCCTCACTTAAAAAATTTCAAAGTTTAAAAGTCATGGCTCGGTGATGGAGTCAACCAAGTCCAGCCACCTGTGTTCGATCTCCTGGCAACACCCCACTTGCTGCACAGCCTTGAGGATTAATGTTTTGTTTCCCACCTCCAAATTTTCTGCATCTGTTCCTCCCATCTCAGGGTGAGATGGCAGGAGTGAGACCTCCAGCTTGAGGACGTCACTGCCCAGGTATGTGAAGACTGGGGACCACAGTTTTCCTACAAAATGTCCCTGCCTCCCTTGGGAGCTGTAGAAGAGCCTTTCCAGGCAAGTCCTACCTTGACTTTGCTCCTGCGGGGTTGAATCAATGGCCTGCCAGCCGTCAAACCCTGACGGCAGGTCTGTCCGCTTCATCCAGACGTCGTTCCACACGTGGAAGTTCCTGTGTGCATTTGGGTTGGGCAAAAAAAACAGGAGTGAGCTGTTACAGCCAGCAGAGTCACAGTGTCCTTTCTTACTCCTTCAGTAAGGGCAGTTTTAATGGGGATTTGTGTGTAACCCTGTGAAACCCCAGGCTTTCCCTCTCTCCCAGGCAGCATACCCAAAGCAGGAGGGAAATTCTTAAAGGAAAGGCTGCTGAGGCTGGGAAATGCAGGGCGGCACGGGGAATAGGAAGTGTCAGCCCCCTCTGGCCATACCAGACGGAGTCAAAGGACATGGCGTCCAGCTTCTCTCCATATTCGTTCAGGTAGATGTCCACTCTCAGGTTCTCATCCGTATCGTGCGCAGAGTTGAAGTTACTGACGCAGCGGGAGGGGATCCCCAGGCAGCGCATGACTGCAGCACAGACAGACAAAACAAGGGGTCACTAAATCTCTCAGGATGGTGGGCACACATGGAGAAGACACCCACAGCCTTCTTTTCTCCAGGCTGAGCCATCCCAGCTGCCTTGGTCGCTCCTTACACGACAAGCCCTGCCTCCTCCGGTGCTCAGAGGCATGGTAATTTGGCTGATGAGCGCAGTAATTGGGATATTGGAGCAGGGAGGCAGCTCGCTGTTTACCTGTGGTGAGGACTCCTGCGAAGACCCAACATTGACCATAACAGACCGGCTTCTGTGTTCTGTAAAACTGCTGCAGAATGGCGACGCTCCCGATCCAGTCCGTAGGGGCGGTCCCGTTGCTGTACTTCCCCGACCAGTTCCCCAGCAGGACACCATTGTCATCATTGGCATTCACCTGTGGTCACACACACATGCAAAGAGAAAAAATACAGGGATGGGGCTGAGTGACGCTTAATGTTCAAAGCCCCTGGGAAAGAAGAGCAAGGAGGGGGAAGCTGGAGGGGCCAAGCGCTTCTCCAGGAGAGCTGTACCAAGGCAGACATGGCTCTGGAGATGAACACAGGATCCCTTCTGCTGCTCAGCTTGAGTTCACTTTTGTCCAGCAGATACATGCAGGCGTCCAGGACTAATTCCTCGAACTGTTTTGGAGAGAAAGTAGAGATGTTTTTATATGCCGCTTTAACATAGAATTTGCTCAATCACAAAGTCTGTCTATGTAGTTGGAGGAAACTGACTAGTCCTAACTTCTGAACTTCCTTTATCATATTGAATTTCCAAGCCTACAGGACTTCTCAAAGATGTTCTCTCCAAAGAAGGGCTTAAACAAAACCCCACCTTGGCAGACAAAAGCCTGTCTCACGTGTCTTGCCAACACTGCTGGAGCCCAAGCCAGCAGTCCTTACTCCTGCAAGTAGTCCCACATCACCTATGTCAGCTCCCCGCAGCCCTGCAATTTACTCACAAGAGTAATGACAAATTAAGAGTGCTACAGATACCCAGTCTATTTACGTAGGTATAAAATGAACCCCAGGGGGAAAAAAAAGACACATAAATGCCGATTATTACAGCAAAAGATTCCTCATTAGCAATCGCTGATAAAGTTCCCTGAGGTCCAATTCACAGACAGGTCAAACATCCGATCAGACACAATTTGGCAGAAAATCCATATAAATTCTCATGGGTTAACAGCAGAATAAATACTGGGATAGGAACAGCCCTATGGACAATGCCCTTTGGCCCCTTTGTGGAAAAGCCATTGGCATGAGCACTTCTGTTGGGTTGTCTGCACCCTGCAGCTTGGAATCACTGACTTATAAAACAAAATGAAAGAGAAGAGAAGAGAAGAGAAGAGAAGAGAAGAGAAGAGAAGAGAAGAGAGAAGAGAAAAAAGAAGAGGAAAAGAGAGAGGAAAAGAGAAGAGAAGAGAAGAGAAGAGTAGAGAGAAGAGAGAAGAGAAGAGAAGAGTAGAGAGAAGAGAGAAGAGAAGAGAAGAGTAGAGAGAAGAGAGAAGAGAAGAGAAGAGAAGAGAAGAGAAAGAAGAGAAGAAGAAAAGAAAAGAAAAGAAAGAAAAGAGGAAAGGAAAAGAAAGGAAAGGAAAAGAGAAAAGAGAGAAGAGAAGAGAAGAGAAGAGAGAAGAGAGAAGAGAAGAGAAGAGAAGAGAAGAGAAGAGAAGAGAGAAAATAGAAAATAAAAGAGAAGAAAGAGAAAAACAGATTCCAACATTTTTTGGTGGGAAGCAGGACTGGATAAGGTGCAGGATGCTCTGTGTGGTGCCTGTGTGATTTCTACAGGGTGCCAATAAACCTGGCCTGGCATCCAGCTCTTAGCTAGAGCCCGAGCAGGTTTGTTGCACCGCTCCACAGGGGTTATCTCAGTGGCAGCACGAGGAACACCTTCCTGAGAGGGTGGGCTGCTCGTGTCCTGCACCCAACAGCTCACCTCTTAGTTGGTGATGGCACCACTTGAGTGATGACAGCCTCTGCTAGTGCTTTTCTCCTGTTTTTTCCCAATTGTGATGCAATAGGTAAATAACCAGATGGGTTTTTCCCCAACCAGCCCTCCCCATGGCTCATGACCTGGTTACTGGTTACTGTGGCTGGGGAAAACACTTAAGAACGACGATTACTCTAAGCAGGTGAGCCCTCCCCATGAAGCTGGCAGGATTATCCAAGTGCTTTGAGTTACTCATGGGCTTAAACTTTTTTTAGGTCTGATTCATTGAAAGGAACACCTAAAGGAGAAAGAGAGAATAAGGGTAATAACGCCAACATGCGGCTGTGTTTTACCTGTCCAAAATTCCAGGGTCTGCCGTATATGTTGTATGCAGACCCAACGTATATGTAGCCTGTGTCGTTGAGCACATACTCCTTTCTCTGTGCCTCACTGTCCAGGAAGACAACATCCCCTGGAACAACAAAAAACCTCAGGTATTAGGTGGTTTGCACAAACGCTATACAAAGTTTTCCTTGGAAAGCTAAACCCGGGGAGCTGGTGGTCTGTAACATTCACAACAAATGGTGACCATGCAGAACTTTCAGATTTTTTCTTCTATCATGGAAGAATTTCCTATAAGACTAGGCTTTATTTTAATCCAGTAGGTCTGTTGCTATATGACCTCTGTTTTAGTGAAATGCTTCTTTCTGAGCAAACACTTTAGTGGACAGCAGAAAGAACTTGGGGGCTGATGCCAACTACCAACACACTTTTTTAAAATCCTTTTTTTTGTTTTTAAATCTGGATTTTAAGCCAACCCAGTCACCTCAGTTAACCTTTGCAGTGACCACCCTCCTTACCTTCGCACCAAGGATTGAACAGAAGGTAGATAGGCTCATTTTCGGGCTTATAGATGTTATTCCCAGTCTTCACGTTCAGGGTGTATTTCCCCACCGGAGCCCAGGGCGAGCTGGTGACAGACAGTACACACTGGGGAGGCAAGAAGGACAGACAGCGTGATGGACCCTCCACCGTGGCCATGGGGGAAGAGGGACGGGGTGCATCCTGCCCACGGGTTCTACCTGGTTGCCGCTGCTCCTGACGATGGAGATTTGCCACCCACCGAAGTCCTCGTCCCGCCTGGGGTCCAGTGACATTGGGGTCCCCCTGACTCTGATGGGCTTTTCACCTGGGAACAAAACCAACATGAGATGTGGGAAGGTTGCACAGGTCTGCAACGACTGCGCAGTGGAACAGGCAGCTGGAGGCTCTCCGTGGAGGACGAACTCACTTACCGATGCCGAAACGCAGTGCCAGCTTGTCGTCAGCCTTCAGGTCCCTGCTGAAGTTGAGCTGGAGCTGGAAGGGCTGCCCGCGCCGCACCACCAGGTTATTGATGTTGTAGGCGTCCGTGCGGTGCAGGCGGCAGTTCTCGCTCCTGAGAAAGTCAACCCCAGTGACCTTCAGGTCGGTGCCTGGAAAGCCGTGAGCAGGGATGGAGAAAGAAAAAAAGAAAAGGGAGGTTAATGGTAAACTGTTCAATAAAGACAGTTTTCTTCTTATTATTATTATTCTTAGTGGAGCCCCGTGGGTCATCAAAACACCGAAGTGTCCAGTGGTCTAGCACAAGGAATCACATCACAGCAAGGATTGCCAGAGCTCATGGGTGGTACAACAGTGTGTATATATATATATATATATACACACATATACATGTACATATACACACACGCATATACACACACACACATATATACACAATACTAACTATACTATACCATTCTGTTCTATTCCATTGTATACTATACTAACAATACTATACTAACTATAGATTTAAAATATCTAGTATAGTATAGAACCATATAATATAACATATATAATATAATGCAATGTAACGTAATAAAATGTAATATAATAAATAAATATAATAAACACAATATAATATAATGTGCCATATGCACACTGCCAGCTGTGTGAGGGGGCCGGCAGCCATGACTCAGCTCCACAGCCTGCCATGGGCCAGGGGGATGGCATTGCTGCAAGTTTTGTTGCAATACTGAAAGCCTTGCTTCTGCGAAAGCAAGTCTTGCTTCTGCAAAAGCCTTGTTTCTGCGAAAGCCTTGTTTCTGCGAAAGCCTTGCTTCCCCCTTGAAAGTGAAGCGGTGATGGCACATCCGCATCCCACCCCCACAGTTGCCATGGGGCAGCTCCGCTCCCTGGACCATCTCGCCTGGGAGCCCACCAAAGGTCCTGACCACCGTAGCATCCCTGTCACATTACAGATTATTACAAATGTTTCTTCATTATGGCAGATATTAAAACACCAGTAGTAGTAGCAATAGTAGCAGTAGTAGTAGGAATACGGATGGGTGAGGAAAGTGCTGCTTGCCAGGGTGGGTTCAGAGGTGATGCTCCCAAGCAGTCCCCAGCTAGCACGGGGCAGCTTAAAAATTAAACATCACCGCTGGGATTTTATCCCAGCATATTTCCCTCTGGTCAAAGACTAGCCTTATATTAGCATTAAACACATCCTGCATGATTATAAAATAATAATTAACAGTAACTTTCATTGCTCCTCGCAAAACATAGCACACACAGTCAAGCTGGAAGTGAATCGAATATGCCCAAATGTGGCTCCCCTCCATTGCGGAGATGGTCTCTGGGATGCTGTAAGCCCGGGCAATGGACTCAGAGGCTAATTCTTTGTATTTTTCCCTCCAAAAGTAGTTCCAAATAACATCACAACTGTCATTAACCAACCTCTTATGGAAGCCTGCATATGTGAATCTTTGCAAGTTTTTTTCTTTGCAAGGACTTGGTTTCTCCTACAACTCAAATCCCAAAGGGAGGCCTGGGGCCAGGAGTCAGCTGTGCTGCAGAGATGCTGCCTGTCCGGGGGGATGCTAAACGTGGGGTGCAGCACTCTGTCCCTTTCCACACCAACTGATGCTTTTGCTGTTTGACTTCAGCACAGCTCTGGACTCCAGCCAGAGACCCTGCTGGGTGCCTCGCTCCCATTCATTCCCAGCACAGACGCTGGTTTTGCAGGGCATGGCATTTAAAATCACCATATTCTTGGCTGCTCTTGCCTCCTGCAGCTCTGGATGGGAGCAGGGCTGGGAAAAGGACTCCAGGCTCCAAGAGGCACAACCTGGCATGATGCTTGAGCAAAGCCTGAGCAAAGATAGAGCCCTCAGCCTTCGGTAAAGATGGGATTTGGAGGTTGCTCCATCAGGCTTTGGCAGCTGTCCAGGCACGACAGGGAAAGCCGGAGCATGCCAGAACAGGGCCAAGCTCTATTTCTTTGGAAGTGTCTAATTTGTCTTGTACCTGCCCATTAAATATCCTTAAAGGATAAACCCTGTGTAAACAGCAGGCAGTAACAATGCCTCTAAAGCACTTAGCTCACGAGTGATTCAGGTGGAGATATGGGAGAGTCAGGAAATTTAAAACCACTTATGGGAACTTAGAAATGAGCAAGTCAAAGGCATGATGGTTTAAGGGAGAGTTCATAAAGCATCTTGACAGATTCACAGATCTGGGTTATCTATCAACAGGAACCATCCCTAAGAGCAAAGACGCTGAAATCTGCGGGTAGCTGCAGTGGCACGAGGGATGCCAGGACCCAGGGCAGGCTGAAATCAGTGGCACGCTTCCCACTGCCACCTCTGTCAGGAAGCCACCGCAGCCTTGGGTAAACTGACCTGGCCACCAGATTACTGCCTCTGTGTATTTCTTCTTACTAACTATATAAACTGTACTTATCTTAATGACACACCAGTTATCAGTACAGCAAACAGACTTGAAATGGACCATCACCTTTCGTTAACTGGTTTAATTCTCGAGTGCTTTTTGTTTGCTCACTGCCAGATGCCAGCTTTGGGCTGATGTTTTGTGCAACAGGGAGTAGGGGGAGTGTCTGCGTGTATGTCAAAAAATTTCAGCTGAAATTACTTAATCCTCTGGACAAGGCCAAAGGGGAAGAGCATTTTCCTCAGCCTTAACAAATCTCCAGCCACAAAAGCTGCATCGTTCCTTACAGAAACCCTGGTGCCAGGGGGAAGCTCCCAGCAAACAGCCCTGGTGATGGGAGAGGGCTTTGGAGGGATGTGGGAGCTGATGGCACAGCATGGCTGTGGGGAATCTGTACTTCCAGCATTTCCTGGCTTACGGACTGCATTTCCACCCCTTGCTTCTGCAAATCACAGGTGTGGAGGATGCACAGAGAAAAACCACAGAGAACAGATGCCTCAGAATATGTCCTGACAGCTGAAAACCTGTCCCTGCACAGCGCTGCCTGTCCATTGCGCTGCACTTATCCCTGCGCAAACACACCCGCGATACCCTGCGACTCGGCTGGCGCGGCAACCGAACCCAAATTCTGCCAGATAACATCTTCCTTTTTTTTTAAAGAAGAAATTTCAAGACCATATTTTTATTTTTATCCCCTAGTTCCATAATTTCCATCCATTCTAGAGCTCCTTCCTACAATAACCTGCTGGCCCCATTGCAGGCTGCCTTCCTGGGAAGACGTTCAGAGATTTGAGAGCACAGCAATCACTCAGAACAAAAATGGGGACACGAGGGCTTGGCACTGGTAAGGATCTGGGGCCTTTTTTCCATGAGGATGAGGTGATGGGGTTTTAAAAAAATATTAATATGGAGCAAAGCATTTATAGCATGCCTGGCTTCAGTGGGAATAAGGGCTGCTCAGAAGGACAGGAGGGAACTGGGATGGGAACTGTAGCTTTGCAAGAGACAGCAAAATCTGGCACCTGCATTTACTCCTCATCCTTGCTGTCTCTTGCAAAACAACAGTTCCCATCCCACTTTCCTCCTGTCCTGGTTCGGGAGTGACTCAGGCACCTTTTGAGGTCAGTGCAGGATCTTGTAACAATGGGGTGGGCAGGACAGCCTGGGATAAAGCTCAAGTCCAGATAATCCCTTTTTTCAGTTATTCTGAAACTTCTGTCAGATGGTATCAGCCATCGCTAAAGAGCAATAATCTACACGATTAAGCAGCCTGAAAGAAAGAAAATTCCTTTCACCTCAACACAGAACACGTCTAGAAAAGCCGCGTTTCTTTCCCGTTATCACCGGTAGAGCCAGATGTCTACAGGTTGATGACAAGTGGGTTGCATTTTTCAGTTGGTTTACCGATCCGTCAAAAATAGAATTTGGACAGCCAGAGCAAACCTACCCCAAAGTATCACCCACGGGAGTCAGAGGGGTGCGAAACCCTCCATCTTCGCTGGAGCTGCCGTCCTCCCCACAGGAGACCTGTCAAACCGCAAAGCTAGCACGGGCTATCGTATCAAGCTGTAAAAACTCACCAGTGGTATCGCTCATGGTTCTCGTCGGCGTTGCAACCCAAGGCACTTGCAATGTCAGCAGCTCCTGAGCTCCCGAGTAGCCTCTGCCGCTGGGTTCTGAGCATGGAGGAGGAAGGGAGGCTGCCCTTTTTATCTGTGTCTGGCTCTGAGGTGTGAGCAGGTCCACTGCCAAGGGGTGGTGTTTAGAGAAAGGAAGTTCCCCTGGAGAAAAAAAAAAAAAAAAAAAAAAGATTACAACTCCCTCTGCACATAGTCAGACCCTGAAAAATAGCGAAACTTAAATCCCGACTCATATGGACGGTGGTTTTGCACAATCAGATGACAAGTGGACAGACCCTTCCCTGACACACAGCAAAATCATGGGCTGGGTGAGTAACGAGAATGCACCTATGCCCTGACACCCAGGTCACTGGGACTGCAGCTCCAGGGCTAACTTCACCAAATTGTTTAATCCTTAGGAAAACAGAGTTCCCCAAGCCTGACTTTCTTTGGTGTTAATGAGATTTTTGTCACCATGTTTAGGAAAGAAGCATTTGAAGCTGTGGGCTATAACCCAGCAGTTACATGTGTGGGTTGGGAAGCCCAAGGATGCTGGTGCTGGCCCCTTCCCTGTGGGGTCAGGGCGATGCCAGGGGAGATGGCCCAGTGGGAGCACTGGGTGGGAAAGAGGAGAAACAGGCCATGTCCAGGAGGAGTAAAAGACATGGTGGGTCAGGAGCTCCCTGCCACACTGCTCCTCGGGGTGACCAGCCATGGAGAGATGAGTCTACTCAATGGAGGGGAAAGTCGGTGGCACAGGCCAACAGTGATATGGGCACAGTGGCCAGAAAGACATACAAATGTCTCCTCGAACACCCAAAAGTGAAGAGACGGCTCAGCCCCCCGATGCCTCCCCCCATGGCAGCAGCTTGGGCTCCAGCAAGGCAGGACTCAGCCTGCAAGGCTGGCGCATCGGAACGTGGGATCTCCCTAAACAAGATCTCCCCGTGACAGCCTTCAAAGGCACCGACTTTGCTCCACCAATTCAGATAGCTGCGTATTTGCTTTAGGAGGACTGTTTTGCTTGGTGCTGAGATGAGGGTGCCAGCCGGGTGCTGAGCTGGCAGATCCCACCCCTGGGGCATGTCACCGCTTGCCCGCAGGTGAATGTTGGGTGTCCTTACCTGAGAGCATGACGAGCACATCCCAAGGCACAGAGGGTTCAGTACACAGCTCTAATCTCGCAGGACATCTGGATGAAGATCTGAGCTGCCAGTGTTCTTAGTAGACAGAGCATCACTCACCATTCAGCAGCAGACAATGTGCTGGCAAGTGCATGTTTCACTCCTGAAAAAACCCTACAGTCCCAATTTACCTCTCAGGGTTGCTTTTGCTCTGCATTTCTTTCCTCCTGGAAAGGTGAAAGACATTTTTGTTCAGAACCAGCATGGGATGAAGTAAAGTATATGGAATGTTGGTACAATAACATCAGCAATAACACATGCAATCTGAACGTTTATGATCTATATTACTGGTTTCCACTGCAGCAACAGAGCAATCTACCTCATCTGAAGGCACTGAGAGCAGCTTTCTCATCCAGTTTCCACCTGTTATATACATATAATTCCATCCTTGGTTGGAGGCAGCTTAAACTGTGTTGACACAGTCATCCTACAGCAAAACCCACAGATTTTTGCAAACAGGAATGGGCTGGTGTTGATAATGCTTTGCTTCCGAGAAAAATTGTATGTAGTTGCATGCTGGAGGGTCAGTGGTGGAGACAGGGAATGTGTTCACCAGGGACGGTCACATTTCCAGCCCTACTGGGTTTTGCAAAGGCCGGTTTCAACAGCGCGCATGCTCTGCCCCTCGTGTGGGGTCTCAGAGTTCAAGGAAAAAAAAAAAGGGCGTGTGCTCTGCCCTGCCACAAACCACTTCATCACTGTCTACAGCAATTTTTGGTTTATGCCTGTAGAAAGCATCAGGCTGTTAGTTCTCCTTTCACTTTGTGCAGTTGCTGCTCTTCCCCGCTCCCATTTTCTCTTTCTATGCCCTGGCAGTACTTCAACTCAAGGGCACTAAACCTGGCGTATGGCACAACACCCCTGCACGAGCCTCCTCCCCGGGCTCAGCCCAGCCTGCCCTGCCAGGAGAGGCCACTGAACGGCAATACCCTCCCTGACAGCTGCTGGCAAGGCCTGAGAAAAGGGATTCCAACTTAAACTGCAGGAATGTTTTTCAAAGACATGGTTTTGGCGTGTTTCATGTCATCAGCAGGTGATGGCTGTCCCTCCTACAGGCAAATCCCCTTTTGTCTTCGCTGGCTGGAGTGGCCAGGGGGGCTGCCTGGGGTTCATCAGCGTGGCATTTTTTCCTCCTCCTTGATGAAGCTATGAAAAATACCAGCCTTTTTGAGGCTTTTTTTTTTTTTTCACAATTACAACAGTTAATAGCTTCAATCCCTCTCATAAAGGTAAACTCTCCTAATCAACAGAAGCTGGAGATGATATCTTTTCCACAGGCAATCTCCAGCCTATTACCAATCACTTCAGCAACTCACTTCCCAGCTTGCAAAATCAGACACCAGCGGCTATCATCAGCCTTATCTGCATCCTCCTGCTGCAAGGCAAGTCACCTTATTAGCTGGCATAAGAAGGTAATAAAATGCAAACAAATAAAATCATAATTCCCCAGTGGCTGCTCCCCTATTTACAAGCGTGCCCTTTCTCTCAGATTTTGTTTATTTTGTGTATCAAAAATGACAAGTCAAACTTGCAGAGCATGACCACGGGTATCGATGTCAAACAGGAACGAGATGAAGTGCAACCCAATCCTTGGCATTACAGTCTTATTCACTTGCCCCGTGTCTAGTTATGGAGAAGTTGCCTTTATGATAGTGATGTACCAACCTCCATTTTTTATAACCATCTAGTTGAGTCCTTCCTGATTCACAGCCCAGGGAACTGTAAGTAATGAGAAGTCTTGGGGGGTTAACATTAAAAAAAAACCTGCACAGATGGAGAACAGTGGAGGGTTTGGTCCGTCTCTTTGGAGCTGGACCTTATTCAAGGTGCTACATTGGTCCTCCCGTCACCATCTTGGTCATCATTAAGAACTTCCTAGCAGTGAGACATATCTCATCCATGTAATGATCCCGACATGTTGAAAGGAGCGTTGATGTGATCCCTTCTCATCCATGAACACCAACCACACACCACGACAGTGGCCTGGGAGCCGTGCTTCGAGGGCATCCCGTGATCCCGGCAGGCAGATTCTCTTCCAGCCTTACATGAGCCAGCCTGCGGCAAGCAATCGGACGTCAGGGGTTGATGCAAGATGGCCAAGCCCAGATCTTAACTGATTCCGAGTCATCTGGCCCCAGCTACCTGCTAATGAGTTTCTCGCAGGCAAATACCAGTGAAGTGATTGATGTCCATAAAATTATTGCAGAAATTCCATTGTTTCCTTCTCACCGAACACTGGAAGAGAGTTTTCTGGACCTAAAGTTACGGACGTAGGTGACTAGCTTTGGGCATTTGCCTCCAGAAGGAATACAAACCATATTGCTCTGTGCCCAACCCAGAACCACCCGAGGACTCTACTCCCGAAGAAGGCAAAGACAAAACAGAGAACACAACTACACGTATACCAAACGTGGGCTTATGGCCTTGTGATCCCTACTCAGGCAAAACGCTCCTGTGTAGCAAAGAGAAGTCCTGTGGCCATCACAGGAAATCGAAGCGTTAGACCTGGCCACCTTGGGAAAATCCAGACCTGTAACAGCAGGTCAAAATGCTGTGATGTCAAAATATTTTTTCTGGGTATTTTTCAATATCTCTTTCTTCTTCCCTGCCTGAGATGCAACAGGCAAACTTGCAAAATCAGATATATAGGTAGCAACTCTGTGTAAAGGTTGAACAGGGGATTTCAGTGCTATGACTGCTCGACCCTCAACCCTGGTACAACCCTTGCACAGGGAACACTGAAATGAGCACGCTTCAGTGCGGAGAACATTACGTTACGTATTGGACTAAAATGACTCAGGATAAGGCACTTCTGCTTCTCAGCGAAACACTTCTTTAGAATTTTGTGCAAGAAATTACAAAAAACACCCCCAAACCTCCATGCGTCACTTCTTCCAGAGCTGTGTTTTTTTTTGTTTTTTTTTTAAATGAAATTGCCTCCTTTTTGAATCTGAAGAACCCACCCTGCATCTGCTTCATCCCAGGGGCAGCAGATCCTCAGCATGTGCTTGGAAAGGGTCCAATGGGGTGGGTGCAGCTCCACTTGGGCCGTACCCACCCTGCTGCCGCCGACCCATTAACTGCCTCCGAGTGTGCAGGTATGACCATGCTGACTGATTGCACTGTGGACACACATCCACAGCCTACACCTACAGCAAACAATATGAAAAGGCACGAGGAAAAATAAAGCGAGAGAGGGCTGCAGAAAATAAACGGCAAGGGCACGGAAATCAATACTGCAAATATTGAAACAGGGATAAAAGAGCTTATCCATATATTAAAACCAGCTTCAGAGAACAAGGAAAACACTGACAGAATACCTTCCCACCTACAGGATATGTGTTTGGTTGCACATGTCTGAGAAAACAGAAACTTGCATGCGAGTGTCTTCAAGTGGCATTGAAGGGCAGGGATCTGGGGTTATTTGTCCCGAAAAGCAGCCAAGCCAGCGTATTCCCACTCACTGCCCTTCATAGCAGCATGGGATGCTCTAGAGCAGCTCAATGGCCACCAGGATTTTTGGCAGTGCTGGTTCCTGGCAGAACCATGCCTGTGAGTTGCCTAACTCAGGAGTGTCCTGAAGCAAGCGAGTCATTCGAAATGACCTCTTCTGGGGATGAGGAAAGAGTTGCTTGGCAGCAGGAAGTGCGGCATTTGTAATGCCTCATCCCTCCCTGGGGCACTGCTCGTTTCTCCCCAAGTGCTGCTGCCTGAACTTACCAAAAGCCATTGGGTTCAAAGCCCCAGAGGATGCTCAGATGGTGCACATACATCCAGAGCAGGTCATGGTAGCAAGCAGAGCTGTTCAACTCTTATCTCTTGCTGCAGAAAACGAAGAGGTTCTGCTTTTGTCAGAGGAGGGGGTGAACAGCCCCAGCTCCCATGGGTGGGATGAAACCCCTGCTTGTGGCAGCCTCTGAGCCAAGCAAGATGGAGCAATCGGTTCAAAACATACGTGCCATTGGTGGTACCATCTGCCACGCTCTATCCCTCTTCCCAGCCTCCCACTCCCACTCACTACCATTGTCCCAGTGGCTGGGTGCAGGAGTGAGTGGGGTGTGCATCATCTCCCCCCAGCAAAATGGGAGCGGGAGGCCCAGCCCAGGAGCTCCCCAGGCGATAACTCAGCACCAGCAATGCCAAGGGCATGCAGAAGCCCTGAGAGCTGCTTAGGAAACCTTGGCAATTAGTACTGCCGTGTGCAACCACTTTTCATTAAAACTCGAGGAAAAATCAAAACCACTAAGAGGGTTATTAAACAGCCGGAAACCAAAAAGTTTCCTTGGAGAGTGAACCGTGTGACTGGCTGGTTGCAAAAATTGCTCAGTGTATGCCCAGTGCTGCTGCTGGACATGGGTCACTGCAAGGTCCAGCCTTGCCAGTGCTCTGGTCACCCACACACTTGATTTTTAGAGGCAAACTCCTGGCTCTCCTGGCAAGGCTTCTACCACCGCGACCTGAGCCCAAGCAAGCCGCAGGCACCGTGCAGTTTGCTGCGGATGAGTGCCCCACCTGCGCAACTCCCCTCTGCAGCTCGCAAACCCCAAAACGAAGGCTTGCTGCTGCTCTTCTGTAGGATTAGTACCCATTTATTCATAACTTCATGGTTTTTCTGTGACAGCCAAGAACAGAGCCACAGCACCGCTCGTCTGGCAGGGGAGTCACCACGATTCTTCTTTCTTTCTTTGTGAACACCCCACCACATGCGATCTTTTAGTGGAATTAAGCATGTGTGTGACACCCTTGCAATGCGTCAATATTTAACGTCTCTGAATGGTCAACACAGGGCACTGACTCAAAATCCCCAGAAATTTTAAATATACCAAACTGGGCAGAACAATCTACCCATCTGATTTATTCCATCCACTTCTGCCACTTACCACCTGGATAAACACACATACAGCCCTTCAAGTTATTTTGATGTACGCTGTGACCGAGCTGTTGTACAAACCTTCTGAGTTTCAGTGGCTCCTTGTCAATTACAACAAGGATACTTCTCAGGTTTTAGGTCTAGTTCCTTATCTCATATGCCAAACCATGCTTTAAGGTTCAGCTGCAACTATAATTTCATTTGGCTTTGTTCCTTGTAAGGATATACCAGGTATTATTTACCTTAGAATACAATACTCCTGGACCTTGTTTATACAACATATTTTTCAAAATGCTTCTCACCATTAACTCAAGAATACTTTCTTCAGTCTTCATGAGCGGCATTGTGAGCCTTGCTGTTAACCATGTACCTGCTGCTTCTGCTGTTCAAAGCGTGACATGGTATAGCTCTGCTCGAGGAAAATCTGACGAAGAAGATGCTGAAAAATTAGGGTTGTGTTTGAGAATGAGGAGAAGGTGCTGGAAAGGCTCATTACAGCCCACGCCTGGGAGATGTGCAAACAAAAGTGTATTTTTCTAGAATTTGAGCAGAAATGTGTGCCCAAGACTCTTCTCTAAAAACACCTCGGCTCAAGTGTGCAAAAACTCCACGTGAGCATACTACCGCAGCTCCCGTGTAAGGATAACCCACCTTCTGCCCTGGGAAACCAAGGTCTTGTGGTTGGCCAGGATCTCCAGCCACCTTATGAGATCTACCACGTCCGAACTGGTCACTCTTCAAACACACCTCGCTCCTTAGTCTCACATCACTTCTTTTTTGTGTGTGCATGGTCTAAAATATCTGTAAATATTAAATTTCAGCCCCTGAGCTTTGGGAAGTGTTTTAATCTGGAAATGGCAAAACCCCTTTTTGAGATCACCTCCAGCCGCAATTGTGGATGCCTGTCATGAACCATTTACCAGAAGCACCGCTTTGCCGTACGGCGATCCTCGCAGCCCTGGCCCCACCCCTGTGTACAGAGAACAGAGGGATTTTGCAAAAAAACACACCCTGATTGGCAATGTTTTCGTCCCACAGGAACTGGAGGAAAACTCCTTTCTGTTCCCACCTTCAGGCATTTACAACAGTGAATTTACAGTCTCAGTTTATGTTCATCTGCCTTAAAAGTGAGAATCACCTGGTGAAACACTGTCCACACTTCCCATAATGTGCAAACATCTCCTAGACCTTGACCTCCAACAATGACTGTAATAAAGAAATGTCACTTTTGAGATAGCCCATGTTGCTCCAGGACTTGGAGCAAACAGCTACCAGCTTCTTCTGGGGACAACCAACTTTTCCTCCTTCTGACACAAAGAAGGAAAAGGCACGAACCCAACTCCAGTGGCGTTTCCACCCGCACATCTATTTTTACGCTTCTGCTGGACACGGTGCAGATTTGCGAGTCATGACAACCCTGACACGTTCTGATACGGAGGCTTGCAGAAATGTGTCCTTAGGTTTTCTGCACATGCCATGACCGTGACTCACCTTCTGTGGTTACGAGACAGAGACACAACCTGGCAAGCCCAGAGCAAACAAGCGGTATCACCAGCATGATGCACACATACATTTATGGGCATCATTCTATTTCTCGATCGGTATTGCAACTAAAAAATTTCCAGGTAGAACAAGATGCATGGGCATGGGAAAGATGTCCATACCTTCGAAATGACAATTCCTGACACATAGACATCTCATCCTGACCACAGGGCAATCACGCACGTGTGTGGGTACCAGTGATCTGATCACGCATCACAAATGGGATCCAGCATCACCCAGAGGTGTAAAAAAACCCCATTGCTTGAGAAACTCCATTTTACCAAAAGTTAACACAATCGCCAACTTGAGCAGGTCGGGGGGGAATGGACATGGACACCCCCAGTGAAAGCAGCTGCCCATTCCCATGCAGCCTGCCGTATTCTCCTGAAAATTACCGTCTGTCCCACACAAACTGGGAACGGTGATCAAAACCCCATCCAGGTTCAGAGTTTAAAGGAAGAGCAGCAACTGTAACAGTGACTAACGTGTCAGGAATGGGTAAGCGGAAACTACGGGCCTCAGCCACAAATGGCAAGTGAAAAGGTGCCTGTGACCGATCGGGGAAACCGGAGGAGCTACGGAAAGGCTCCTCAGCCTTACGGGCAGCGGCGCTGAGGGCTGGCACGGGGCCATGACAGGAGGCAGAGCGGGAAGTCAGGATCGGCAGAGCAGAAATATCAGCCGCCTTCCGCCTTGACTTCTATTTCGGGCCGGGTCCTCGTATGGAAAAGTCCCTTCCCCAGCCACCACCGTGTTTACTTTCAGCTTTCCCCGCGCTGGGAAAGCTCCGCAGCAGCAAGGAGTGAGAGGAGGAGTGGCTGATAAGCCTCTGGCCCTGATTTCCACAGCCCTGACTCAGAGCCCTCCGAGCCTGTCACTACCACCACGCCACCGCCAGCCTGCCAGGAAAGACGCCACCAGGGTGACTTTGCAAGATCAGCAGTCCAGCATGAGCTGGCAGGTCCACAGCTCGAAGCGAGGGACAGCAGGGCCCCGTGTCCCCTCCGGCAGCCATCACGCCTCCTTCTCCTCTGCTGGGAGCCATGCCGGCCGTGGCGCAGATGTGTGCAGCAGCGCGAGTCCGCAGAGTGTCAGGGCCAGGCCCACCCACCACAGCGGCGTCCACGTCTCCCCGAAGAGAAGCTTGCCCAGGACGGCCTGAAGGAAGAGACAAGAGAAAGATTTGCTAGCCTGAGCTCCCTTGAGCTGCAGGGAATTCTCCTGGGAGAGCCGGCCCAGGGAAAAACTGTCTGGAGGGAACTCCTGCGGGGTTTCCAACAGAAATGGCTGCGTCAGGGGATGCTGGAGATGACCGACTCTGCCATCCAGACATCTTGCAGTCCCAAAACAGGATTCTAGCAGATGCAGGCATGCTTTGCTGCCTTCCCAGCACCTCTCAGGAGCCAAATGTCCCATCGACTGGGTGACTCCAGTCGATTTTAAAAAAAGGGCCCCACCGACCAGAGTTTTGGACACCACCACAAGCTGGCTGTGAGCTGCTGGGGCACAGAAACAAAGGCAGACAGCTGCTGAGGGTGAAAAACAGGCAGGAGAAACCTGCAGGACAAAAATGCTCCAGCTGTTGCTAGAGGCTGTGCATCTTCACACCTGGCTAGGGTGGCTTTGGCTTGTCACAGGCGAGGTGTTGCAAAGGAAAAGCAAAACAAAGCCAACCTCCCAGCTCTGGCTCTCCCTGGCAATTAGAAAAGTTCAGAGTTTCAACCTGTAGTTTTTCTGGGCGGCAGCACCCTTCCTCCCGCACCCCCCTGAGAAGTTCTGCAGCCTCTGCCATAACAATGGGCAGAGCAGCTGAGGCCTGACGCACTCATCTCACCCTTGCCCATAACTCTCCCTTTGTGGACAGCGATGCCAGCTGTGCATCCAGCGGAACCACATCGCCATGCTCCTCCAGGCTTCGGTGCCCGAGGAAGGGATCTACTCACTGAAGAGATGAAGTTGGAAGCTGTCGTTGTCACGGAGGCAGCGGACGAGGAGGAGGAGAGGCGCAGGGCTTTTGCAAAGACTGTCCACATCACGGCATTGCACGCAAACACCAAGCCAATGCAGCCGACGCGGAGCAGCACAGGCAGCTGTAGGATGGAAGCGAAAAACTAATTTATTTTCACCGACTGCTCATTTACCCTCACTAACTCATGGGCACTTTGGAGCAGAACCCATCGGCATGGGCTCAAAGATGAGCTACAGCCAGTATTAGATGAAGTTATTAAATCACAGAAGGCAAAAGAAGAGAGGAAACAGCCCTGGATGGAGCATGACCCTGGCAGGTCCTGTTGTGAGTCCAGTCTCAGACAAAAGCTGGGAAGTGCTGGGACAGCGTACAGCAGCTGTCAATTCTCTGTGTTTCACCTAAATTCAGTATATTCTTCTCTGGATCATAAAGAACCTACCAAGGTATGCTGCTGGCGAAAAAAAAAAAAAGCCTTAAAAAAAAGAAATCTGGTCATAGTATTCAACCACCCACCAAATGGTGCACAGAGGATGGAGCCCATGCTGTTCTGCGAGGTGTGCTGGTATATCACAAGAGGCAGCAATTAAATTTTGGAACAAGTGAAGTTTTGATCTGTTACAAGGAAAACCAAAGGTGATCAAACACTGGAATGGAGGTCCTGGGCTCTCCAACCTTGGAGATACTCAAAACTTGACCAGAGAAGGTCATGGGCAACCTGTTGCAGAGCAGGGTCTGGACTAGAGGCCTCCGAAGGTCCTGACCCACCCAAATTAGTCTGTGACTCTATCAGTTCTCACCATCTGGTTCTTGCCATCACAGCAGCTATGCTACCTTTAAAGGTGACCCTGAACCCCTGGGTTCTTCTGATCTTCGCCTGTCGCAGAGCCCGAGAAATTGGCTGCAGTGCGCTCTGCAGGTGACACCTGCCCAGAAGGAAGGTTTTTGGGAGAGAGCTTGAGTCCCTCTGTGTCCTGGGCAGACCAGCGGTCACCGCAATGGCACGCAGGCGGAGAGATAGGAACATCCCCAAGTGTTCCCCACAAGGAAGGAGGGAGGTAGAAATTCCTCCCCTGCCAAGGGCTCAGCCGAGTCAGCCCAGTGAGTCAAGGATTACTGTTCTGATTGCTTTTCTAAGATGAGATTAATTTCAGTGTACATTTTAGATAATCCAGAATCACTCCTGAAAGTGACAGAAGTAATTTCAGATGAAGTCTAGCAAGGGAGAGTAAAATAAAACTTTTGTTCAAGTGAAATGACCTCTCCTGGGCAGGCCGCTCTCAGACACATCATTCTGTCTGGGAAATCCAGCTTTGTGCTGCTGTCAAGCATCCTGCTACCCTGCGTCATCACCCCTTACAAGTGTCAATACACTTTTCAGATTTGCTGCTGATGCTTTCCATGCTGCACAAGTGATGGGTGCTCTCTTATTTACAGATTTTTGCAGTTCTTCCTCAAAGGCAAAACTCCCCGAATCTCTGTCACCTTGTGGCTGCTCGGCAGAAATGCCGTTGAAATGCCAAGTGTGCAGGATTCAATCCGTGAGCCCTCTGAAACACTTGAGTGTCTATGGTCCTACACAATTTAAGCTACTAGGGAGATTATGACATTTGCTTAAAACTCAGTTAGCTTTACAGCTAAACTGATTAATTTAGTTCATAATTATCACCTTGAATGGATGTGAAAGAAGTAACTCAAGGAACCAATTTGTCTAGAAAAGAGAGAAACAGTCACAGTACTACAGCTCTGGTCCCTTCATCATCTTCGTGGCCCTTTGCTGTGCTTCCTCCCATATGTCCATCCATTTTGGACTGGGGAGCCCAGAACTGGACCCAGCACTCCAGCTGTGGCCTCACCAGTGCTGAGCAGAGAGGAAGGATCACCTCCCCTGGCCTGCTGGCAACGCTCCCCCTCAATCACACGACACTTTGTCCTAGCACCTTAAAAAAAAAAACACATAAAAAAACCCCAAGTGGGCAATATTTCTATAAATTTCAAAGGAGAGAAATGCTTAGAAAAGACCCTGTCAACATTTTCAGTAATTCCACTCTCTGCTTTTCTGTTAGTGCAGAGCACAATCTTTTTTGGGGGGATCGGGAACAGTATCAGGACTTAAGTTTTTTTATTCTCCTTCCTGCCACCCTTTCTGATATACTGGAGAGGATGAACAGGATCGGCGAGTACCGAGTTTTTGCTTTTTTAACCACATCTAATGATCACACAAATTGATGGTCTTTTTTTCCTGATGCAAGGCTGGGTTTTTTTCAGGTCTAGTTTCTTGCGTGGGTGCTCCTCCTTTGAATTTGAAGTCCAAGTGTAGATTTGCCATATGAATAACAACCCCTGCTCTGTGCCTAAATGAGTCTCCCCACTGTGTTTTTGATATGTGAGTTTTTTTATGAGATGTGTTTTTATGCTGCCTACCTCAGCATCTCCCCGTTTACACTGCCTGTGCGAGAATTCAGCTCTGCAGGTAAGGACAGTGTATGCTGGAGGCAAAAGTCCAGCAGCGCTATGTAACCTTAAGCACAACAAGGTTTGAGAAACACAACTGCGATAAAGATCACCCCTTACAAACACACACGGAGAGCTGGCCAGATGAGGACACGGACTGAGCAGCACCATGGAAATCAATGGCTCCATCTCTCCGCTCTTGCCATGAGCGAACAGGACTAGAACCAGAGAGGGAGAAGGGCAACATTAGCAAAGCAGAGGGCTGAGAACATGTGTTTGACACTCAAGTGTAACAACATCCTGCTTTTAAGGTCAAACTGACATAAAACCACCACAAACGGGCATTCAGGGCTGGGTTTGGTTTCACGCATTCCCACCACGCTTGGTTTGGTCTCTTTGACACACCAGCAGACACTTCACTCTGCTCGCTGTCTGTCCCCATCACCACGACGCGTGAGTCACCCGGCAGCAGCTGCAGGGCTGGGCTCCCTCCAGACCACCCAGCTTCCCCGGCACCCCCCTCGGAAGGCGAGTGCGGGGCAGCCCCTGGAAGATCTTCCCCGGAACAGTGGAAAACAGCAGCTCCCAAGGGGGAGCCCACCGGCAGAAAGCCCCCCAGCTTCTGGAAGTCCCTTCCCTGCCCTGATTTCCTCCTTCCTTA
>NW_010121325.1:0-628 GCF_000699245.1 Pterocles gutturalis
CGATTTGGAGCTTTTTTGGCAAAGAAGTCAGTGTGAATTTGAATCTCATTGTAAGGTTTAGGGTAGCTTCCAGCTGAACATTTCAGCTGGAATCAGGGTCCCCCTGTGGCTCTCCAGCACCAGAGAGCAGCAGCCTCAGCAGTGGCAGCCAGGTGTCATTAGGGGTGTCTGATGGCTCCCCAGTACCTGACGCCAGCAGCCCCAGCACTGGTGGACAGCTGCCATCAGAGTCTTGCAGCTCTCCAGCACTTGAAGGCCGCCGCTGCTCCCGACCTCCTGGGCTCAAGCAGGTGCGAGACCGCTCCGGCTTGAAACGTAGGGCCCCCAATCAGATTCTTGCAGCTCTCCAGCACTTGAAGGCCGCCGCTGCTCCCGACCTCCTGGGCCCAAGCAGGTATAAGACTGCTCCCGCTTGAAAGGCCAGGCCCCAAGTCCCCACAACTGGCCCAGAAAATGCTGTCGGAGCACCCCGGTACCTGAGACTGGCAGCTGCAGCACTGGTAGCCAGATGGCATCAGAGCCTTCTGCTGGCTGCCCAGTGCTTGAGGGAAGCAGCTGCTCCAGCCCTGAGCGGGTGCAATACTGCTCACGATTGAAAGGCCGGGCCCCAAGTCCCCACAGCTGGCCC
>NW_010121326.1:0-316 GCF_000699245.1 Pterocles gutturalis
TGCTGGAGCAGGTGGCTGTGCCTGAAGGATACTGTGACCCTGTGGGGGACCCACGCTGGAGCAGTCTGTTCCTGAATGACTGCACCCCATGGAAGGGACACACACTGGAGCAGTTCATGAAGAACTGCAGCCCGTGGGAAGGACTCACATCAGAGAAGCTCATGGAGGACTCTCTGCCATGGGAAGGACCTCATGCTGGAGCAGAGGAAGACTGTGAGAAGCCCTCCCCCTGAGGGGGAAGGAGCGGCAGAGGTAACATGGACTGACCACAACCCCCATCCCCTGTCCCCTGTGCTGCTGGAGGGGCGGTAGAGAA
>NW_010121326.1:365-32865 GCF_000699245.1 Pterocles gutturalis
AAGATTCTATTTTATTTCTCATTATCCCGCTCTGATTTGATTGGTAGCAAATTAAATAGGTTTTTTCCCCAAGTCAAGTCTGTTTTGCCTGTGACCAAAACTGGTGAGTGGTCCCTACCTGTCCTTGTCTCAACCCACAAAGTTTTACTTTTTTTCTTCTGATGCTCCTCCCCATCCCACCAAGGATTGGAAGTGTGAGGGAGTAGCCAGGTGGTGCTCTTTTTGTCTGGGCCTGAACCACAGCACCTGGCTAATGTCAGGCAACTCTGCTCCCCACACTTCATTCCCTGCTAACCTTCACCTCTAATACACTAGTTCTAGTCTCCCAGGGTATGCGGATGGGCTGCTCTCCTTCGTCCTGCCCCTGAATTTGTTATTAAGTCTCAGGCATCCTTTCTGTCCTCAGCCTGAATCCCAGACTCCCCTACTCTCTCAGTCACAGTCTACCCCTAGACCTGCCAGTTGAACCTTTCAGATCTTTACTCCATTTTATTTCCTCTTTACCATCCTCGTCTAGGTGTTGTTCTTTCTCCCTCCTGTTCCACTCAGGCATCTTTCTCCTCTGTACATGAGAAGCCTTGAAAGGGCAAGAGGTGATGTGCCTGATCTCATTTCTGGTGCCACAGGAGCCAGGAAGAACATCTGGAAAAGGCCAGAGCACGCTGACAGTGAACATGCCCTTCCATGAACGCAGGAGCCAGCCTAACAACTGTGCAAAGAGCATATGAAGACTGATGTTTTCTAAAGACTCGTCATGGGGCTACGTCTGAGCAGTTAATGTGCAAGGGTTACAAGAGACACATCCCTGAAAGACAATGCCGCAGTGCCACATCGAGCCTCGAGTCCCTGTTCCCAACCATGAAGGCATAAGTACATCTCAGTGAATTAATTAATGTGGGCAAACTGATATGTTTTCCCTAATCTCATTTTTAGAAGCAACAGAAACGTTCTTGCAGTGAACAGGCAAATAAATCCCACCTCCTGACAAGTCTCCGTGGCAGATATATTTGATTAGAAGTTTAGTGAAATTGTACACAGCTGATAGAAGAAACTTTATACCACAGAGACTGGCCATTCCTCACTGGAGGATATCCTATAAAATCTATAATAGTCTCCTCATTCTTTTTAGGGCCCAATTCTACTTAGACTAAAACCTTTGGCAAAAGTTACCACTGTATTCCAAAAGGCATATTTGATGTGTCCTTACTTGGAGGTGAGTGGAAAGTTTGATTTGGGCTGTCCTCCGTTTCAGTATGGATGGAGAATTCCAGCTGTAGGTAGCATAGCTTTAAACGGGGTGCTGCTGTCTGCGGTTTCCCATCATACTCACTTGTTCAGAAACAAAACAGCAGCAATGGTAACATGTAAAGGTAAATATTTTAGTATGCTGTCTTCTGAGACAGATTTTTAAGCTAACTTTCCTCTAGATCGCATCACTTAATTGCTTATCACGTCACGCACGGAGTTCCATTCACAGGTACTGAATCATGCAATTGTTCAATGTGCCTGTAGCGCGGTCCCTCATATATCTTTTTATCCCATAAGTCATTTTCCTCTCTTACCTCTTCTGTGATCTTTGTGTGTCTGGAGGTGAGTAGGATCTCTTTTGCAGTTGGAAGTCTGACTTGAGGGGCATTTTTTCCAATTCACTCCCTTTGCCAATAAGCCACCCCAGGTGCTACATGGGTGGATAAAAAGCTTCGTCCTTCACCTGGGGAAGCAGGGTTGAGCATTGCTGTGGTACTTGGTTGAGTGACATCCCAGTTACTTGGAAACTAGTCTACTTCTTGTTTTTCTGGCCTTGTACATAGTGCACGGATTAGACACAAGCCCCTGTGTGCATTCACCAGACACAAATTGACCAGGTAGGAGAAAAAGAGAAGGGAGGATAGAAAATCTACTGTGTCAGACCAGCTATATACTACCATCACCTAACGTTCTGCACCATGCAATTGGCAGGTGAGCTGTATAAACCTCAACATAAATATGACCATGTCCTGATCTGTATGTAGACAAAGTCTAGATGTATGCATCCTGTCCTTCTGCCTCTGCATTGCTCTTTCCAGCACTTGCACTTACTTCAGCATCTTGCAGAAGGGATATTAAGTTCCCATCATCCTTCTTCCAGAAGTAAATCCTTCCCACTTCAGCTCCAGTTTCCAGGGGACTGCTCAGGCACCAGACTACTGAACACAGAGGGAAAGGTGCTTGTTCCCAGCAGAGCCTGATTTCATTTACAGGAGAAGTGCTGCTCTCCTTGACTTATTTGGGGCAGCTCTACTTCCTTTGCAATTTTACTATCTTTGGCAGAAAAATCCTTTCACAGCAGATGTTTGTGGATTTGTGCTAATGACCCCCTTGGCAGCTTTCTACAGCCTTGGAAATTGTCAGAGAGGAACCATTGAGATCCTGGCCAGAAATCAGATGATCTGATAGCAAACTAGAACATTTAGATACAGAACAAGGTAGTTAAGAGGCAAAAAAAGAAAAAACAAAATCAGGAGTTGGAAGATACCCAGCAGCAATCACCTGCCCAGCATGAGCATCAGCAGCAGAGACCAGGCAGCTCCTGTGCTGGAGGAGATGTCAGGAAGGAGAGTTCTGAAAACTGAGCCACTAATCACCATCAGTACATGGGCATCCACCTGCGCCCTGTGAGATTGGTGTACTTTTCTGAACAGGTAATAGCTCCAAAGAATTGATGAAGATAGAGGATCACAAGACCAATCCTATCAAAGCTGTTCTATGAGGTTGCTGGAAATTTGGATTCAATAGACATTTGAAGTCAAACAGGCTTAAGTAACACCTGGGGTAGAAATTAGAGCTTGAATTTCATGGGAGACATGAGAGTTTTGGCTAAAGAACAGGGAGTGGGCAGTAGGATTGAGACCAGCTGTTGGAGAACATTATCTCGTTGAGACAGGATTTGTTTGTACTGAATCCGTGTTTCAGTTTGGCCCTCCTGAATGCAGGTATTACAAAATATGCAAATAATTAGGGACAATGGTACAGTCTTTGGGTGAGGGTATACTGTTTTGTCCCTAAGGTGATAATTAACTAAGGGCCTAACCAAATGATGAACGCATAGGAGAATTGTAAGCTATTAACCTGTCTTTGTCTTCCCTAATTAAAAATTAATACCTTGACCCCTTGTTAAAAACTATGTTCAAGCATTGCAACATTGTTAGGATGCAATGATCTAGGCTGTTAGTATCCGATAGTACATTAAAGCAATTTTTAAAGAAACGTGAATTTCACCACTTTGCCCTCCCTAAGCAGAAGAAGAGGCTCGGACTTGTTCACCGCAAAACCAGCGGTGGCAGTTTAGGTTATCGTCACCCAGCTCTTTCCTCATCTACCTCTTGCCTTCAGTCCTTTGCAGACATTGTAAACATCCCCATAACACACACTGTGAAACACACACCAAAAACTGTTTATATATATATATAATATTGTGTAAGAATGGAGCTGCTCCAACTGTCACCTCGTGCACAGTTCACTTTCCTAAACACAGCCATCTGGTGCCTAAGACAGCCAAGACCTCTACATGGGGCCAGCAAACATGGTCCAGGACTAGCAGATACCTGCACCTTTCTGAAGTGAGATGCATGCAGGCATCTCAGATTACACTAAGTTCTTATGTATGGGAAACAGAATCAAGCCTCTTATGTCCTAGTAAAAAGCCACTTCTGGTCATCTTGGCCAGAAGGATGAATTAACACCAACATATCCACTACCTCTTGGGTTATCCCCAGCCAGATAAGACTTTTCATCTGCTTCCTTCAGGTGCCAACATTAAAAAAAAATTTATGATGACTTCAACCTGTTACTGAACATTTCTTGAAGCTGCTGCTTAGTTTAGATGGATGGCTGTGTACATCTATCAGAGAAATGTAAGGGAAATGACACACTACTGCAGAAGGCTCTTCCTCAAGGGAGGGCCAGAGGAACTAAACAAATCTTTCTTAGTAGCCTCCTGATTATTTGGAACTTAGCTTTCTCATTCTGCTTTGCCCCTCATCAACTGCAGGTCTTGTCACTGAGCTATTATGCAAACACTATTAGTTCATTTATGTCTTAATTATTGATGAAATTTCCTTTAACCCCTTGGTCTGAAAAGTTGACATGTTGGTTTTTTTCCACATAAATATTTCAAGATAAGTCGCTGTTGAAGACAAAGGCACTGCAAATATGCCTGTTACGAAGAATATGACACTGACTGTCACTAACATAATTCAGAAAAAATATACAAACCTCACCCTTGGTAAGATTTTACAAGATTTCTCCCAAGTTAGCCATCTCATTTTAAGAAACAAAAAGCAACTAATCTTTTTCTTTAGTAACGAAGTAGCCTTCATCTTCATTTTCCTGAGCGTATCTTCCTTGCTGTATGACAAACAGTGGTTCCTACATACAGGAAGTCTTTAGGAGCCTCACATAAATTTCCTTTTTAAAAAATGTTTACTGACCTATGACAGCTGGTCATGGAATTCTCTGTTTTTCCCTAAGTAAACTCCTATTGCAGAAAAAAAGGATTTTGAAAGCAATAATGCCCACTGTAGTGATAAATTGAGTATCTATGAACATATAAGCTTGTAAAAATAAGTGTGTCAAATTATTCATTAACTCACATGACAGAGTCAGTAACTGAATATGGTTTTCTTGAATTCCCTAATGGATTTTTAAGAAAAATATCAGTTCCAGCATCTAATGCATGTAAGTAGCTGTTCTTAAAGCAATCTGCATAAATTACTTGTAAGGTAGGTAGAGAAAGAATAGGACTTTTTTGCAATGCCAAATTATTTCCAACAAACAACTGCAGTTTGTACCTGCACAACAAAAACTGAAATAATACACAAAAGTATGATTTTAACTGCATTGGTTAGATTACTTTTAAAAAATGTTAAGTTCATGCAAATTCCACTTATCACTTTTGAATAGACTTATATTGCCGTGGAAAAGCATGACAGAAATGAATAGTTCTTTAGAAATGTAATGAAACGTAGAGACCAAACACCAGAATACAATAATAAAAATAGAGTTTAATAGAGGATGATATGCTTTCCATTCAAATTCTAAAGAAAGTTCCCATAAGGACTTCATGAGCTACTGGAATATTACAACCATCTTCCTGGAGCTTCAGCTGCGTGTGTGGTCAGCAGTGCCAGGGACACACACGGGCCTAGTTCTTAGCAGTTGGCTGTTGGTCTCGTTAACTCAGGGCGGGATCGTAGAGGCCTATACTGGAGGTGCTCTCTGCTCATCTAGTTGAGTAGAGTCAAAACCACACAGGTGCCAAATGTCAGACATTGCACCCGGTTGTTATCTGTGTCCCACCATGGAAGGAGTCAAGAGACTGAGCTGAGATACCACTGTTTACACCCTGTATATCTAGATTTAAGCAAAATGAGTCCTGTGTTATTGTCCATTGTCCATGTGGGATTTGCTGGAGAAGGAGAGCCAAACAATGACAACGGCTCTGTTCGTGGTCCTGCTTCTTACTGCTGGCCTCTCCTCTGTTACCTTGGTTTGTGTGACGGAGCCATTGCCCGCAATGACATTGCCATTAGACCCAGGGGAAAAGACCTCAAAAACTAAAGTGGCTCCTGATTCCATGCAGAGTAACCTCAGTCAAGGTGTGATTCTCAGTTCTGCTGAGCACCAACAGCTCCACGTCCTCCAGAAGAATGCTGAAATATCCAGCTGTGGAAATTTTGTTTTAAATCCTTCTGGTCTGTGGAATGAAAAAAAAAAAAAAAAAAAAGGGATCTTGTAGCCTGTTTATAATGTTTAATACTCTAATTACATAATCTCTCTTCCAAGAAATAGATAGCTACATCCCACACTGACAGTTTTACCTAAAAAAAGCTCACATCTCAGAAAAAAAATCCACTTTTTTTTTTTTTTTCAAGTTACACTGAAGACTGTTAGTTTGCAGTATCCTGACAGCCACTGGGCCTTCATCAGCAGTTCTTATTTATTTTCCTCATTGGCTTCAGTGGGAGTTTTGGGCTGTTCTAAATTAATTGTAAACATTCAGGAAAAAGACCTAGACAGCATTGTGAGTGTCTCAAATTAAGCCATCTGCTCAATGTGCAGCCCTAAGTTAAAAATGAAAATAAAACCACCAACAACCAAAACAGAGTGTTTTAGGAAGTATTAAGAGATGGAGTAGAAGACACTTTATAGAAGACATTTATCATATGGTCCTATAGATCAATAGTCACCCTTCGGTGCAAGAAACTGAAAGGACTTCCAGGCAAGTGATCAGAGGCCAGGAAATAATTCCAGATGTGGAGAGATGAGGCCTGTCTGTGAGGTAAATGAGTAAGAGGTGGCATGATAGAATTATCATCATACCATTATAGTGTAAAACCTATCAGTTGGTTACTCCTTATCTCTAGGTTACAAGACAAGACTGAGGAGACACCCTATGAAATGAAAAGAACACATGAGAAGATGGTTGGCAATGTTTTTATGTTTTATGGCTATTCTTTAGATCGCCAGATCAGAAAATACTCTTGAAGAAAATACTTTGTAAAAATCACAGGGGATTTAGAAATGAATATGAATGTTAACACTTCCTACTGATCTGTTACGATGAAAGTTGGGAAGGGACCAACCAGCCTTCACTCTCTGAGGACTCCGACCCTTGTGCCTGCCAACCAGCAGGGTGCCAGGCAGCCATGTGCTGTATCCAGAGAACAGGAGATTTTAATTCCTCTTTGAAAAACAGATCTGTCCTAAAAGAGCAATTGGTGACACATGATTATTATAATAACCAGGACACATGGGCTGTGATGACAATCATCTGGTATGGTTATGTACAGTCTGGCAGTTTTTAATCTGTCTCTAGTTTTTATATATAGTTTTAAATCTGTATCTACCCTCTTTCAGAGAAAGATATAAATTAAATATAGGGAAGAAATTCTTCACTGTGAGGGTGATGAGGCAGTGGCCCAGGGTGCCCAGAGAAGCTGTGGATGCCCCATCCCTGGAGGGGTTCAAGGCCAGGCTGGATGAGGCTTTGGGCAACCTGGGCTGGTGGGAGGTGTCCCTGCCCATGGCAGGGGGGTGGAACTCAGTGATCTCTAAGGTCCTTTCCAACCCAAACCATTCTGTGATTCTATGATTCTGTGATTCTATGGTTCTCACTCTGGAGTGAAAATACATCAGTGAAGTAGGGCATTCTGACAGATCTAAGAATGTCTTGAAAATGGTTGATCATCTTGACTGAACATCCCTAAACTTTTCTCTAAACAAGTTGTAGCAAGCTTTCCAGCTGTCAGAAAAAACTCTATGCACGTTATCAAAATAAGAGGCATTTCCTCTAAAGGGAGTCGTATCTAGAGCAATGTTTGCACTCCCTGCCATTCGAACATCCTTTCCATCAGAGCTGCTGTGTCACAGAAACCATTTTAACTTCAGTTAAACCAACTGAAAAAGGTGACCACTGCTGTCAAGTGGCCTTGTCCTTGCACTAATGTATTTGGTGGTTGCCTCAGGAGATTTCTATATCACTAACATACAGGTTGTATTTGTGTAGAAAAAGCTTACAGTCAACTGGACTAAGTATATATTTCTGTGTACACACAAGCATATCCCATGAATAAAGGCTGCAAACAGGATGTCCTGGTTTCAGCTGGGACATAGTTAACTTTCTTCCCAGAAGCTGGTGTGAGGCTGTTTGGGTTTGTGCTGAGGAGAAGCTGATCACACACTGATGGGCAGAGCTGCTGCCAGGACAGTCAAGGACTTTCCAGCTTCTCTGCTGTGCCCGTGTCTGCAGGGGCAGGAGAAGCTGGGAGGGAGCACAGCCCCAGTTTCTACCCTAGGATTCGACCTCAGGTTTAGGATTGAGACCCAAACTGGCCAAGGGTCTGTTCTATATCCTGCCTAGTATGCCAAATATAAAGACAAGGGTCAGTCCAGAACTTCAATCTCTCTGGGCCGCCCCTCTCTCTCGGGGTAGTCTCCCTCTCTGTCAGAGTCATTTTACTCTCTCGGTCAGCTCTTGGTCTCTCAGACACTCAGGCTCTTATCTCTTTTCTGGGATTGCAGTTTCAGGACTCTCTCTCTGCTCTGGGATCATTAGCTGGGAACAGGCTGAGCCTTGGTCATCACGTGGTGAGCGGTGTCACTGTGTATCATTCATTTGTATATTTGTAGATATTACTATTATTATCATAATTATTATTTTCGTTATTATTGCAGTTTAGTTATTAAATTGTTTCTAACTCAACCCACGAGTCTCTTTTCCCTTCACTCCTTTAATTCTCTAACCCATCCCCAGGAGCGGGGAGGGTGAGCGAGCGGCTGTGCGGTGTTTTTGCTGCTAGATGAGTGTGTGAAACCACAACACAGGAATTATGGTTGGTTTCTGTACTTCAGGAGGTCTTGCTTCTTATTTTGCTTTCTGATGTCTGTATCAGGTAACTAAAATTCAGCCATGATGTGAAGTATGAGGTATGAGGTATGAGAAGGTATAAGAAGTGACTCCCAGAACACATATATTTTTCCTTCTTTTCCTTCTTGAATGATGCTTTTAATATGCATTTTTCTTCTGAATCTTAATTTAGGAATTAAATAAGAGTATCACATAAAGAAATATACCCACTATGTTATGTATGGAGATGTTTTAATCCAATGTTTTGGCAGCTCCATCAGAATGTGTTCTAAGAGGATTTCTTTATTCATTCATTTCTACATTCCTGCAAATACGGCGAGCTCAGTTTCACTGATCCTGTGCAAACATACTTGTTTCATCAGGAGTTAAAAGCTGTCCATATGCCTATTGCCTTGTACCCAAAGTCTGTCTGAGTAGCGAACTGCACAAGAAAAAAAACAATATATTGAAATATCTGTTTCACAGCCATGAACATCTGTCTCCTCTTCAAAAGTAACATAGTGTAATCTGGATATATATTCCCAGAGTGGAACTTTGGTAATTCAGATTAGAAGCAATTCTTGATGTTTCAAGGAGCCTGTTTATTACTAAAACAATTACACAACCCACCAGCACAGTACACTGAAAGGCAGAAGTAGAAGTTTATTCAGCAAGAAGCCTCCTGGCAGATGCCAGCACAACTGGGGCAGCTAAATTGGCTTGTATCGATAACTCTTTCAGCCAACTTGTAAAAAAAACCTTCTGGGTCTAAGCCCTCTACATATTCAGGCATACCAACCACCCCAACATTTCATGTGTGGCTTACGCATACTTGTTCATCCACTTTTTCCCCCAAAGCTTTATTATCTTTCATAACTGCTCTTCATTATTGCTTTATCTCCTGTATAGGGAATTTTGAGATCAGAAAATATTTTTAATTTCAGTCCCATTTCCCATGAAGTTCAATTGCTTTTGAACAATGTATTGAATAATCTTGGCATTCCTTGGGCTGAATCGTTGGGAACCAGCATTGATGTATCTCCAGGTTTTAATACAAGAATTGCAGGGCTAACATTTTTGCATGTGGACAGGAAAGCCTTGAGCTTCCTGACTTGGAATGAGGTCTCTAACGACCTTCATCCTTCCTTTTGTCCCTTTCTCCATACCTTACTCTATACACAAATCACTACCTTAATTTCCAGTCTAGTTTCATTCAAATTGGTGCATTGCCTTTGGATGGTTTATGTCATGGTCATTGTCTGGTAAGATTCATAGCCAGGGGAAAAGCTTTGCTCTAAACTCTTATTTTTTAAACTCCACTGAGCCTATTTCGAGGCAAATTTGAGACATAATATTTAATTAAGGAATAATGTAAATATAGGTCAGGTTGCGTTTTCACACGCACTGTAATGTCTAAAGAGTGTGCATCCTATAGGCAATACCTGTAAAAGAAGCCCAAATTGCATCAGCAATTAAAAAGAAGAATTTTAAGATATTCATTTATTCCCATATAAATGTACATTGCCTGTTTCAGCACTGGTATCTTCTTTATGAGCAGCCTTTTCATTTAACATTGTTACTAATTAAGTTAATATTAAAAAAATACATGAAAACGCCTCTTAGCTGTTTGACTCAGGTTTGCTTAAATTCTCTCTGTTCATTTGCCTAAAATTAGTAACATGATAAATATTTGGGAGTCAGGAAAGTAATAATTTATTCCACAGAAGGGCCAAAGCTTGCTCCACTAGCCTATTAGTCTGAAGTGCAGTTGTGGAGTTGCAGCTGAGAAGAGTTTTGAACTGTACATGATTTTCTGCAAGATAATTTTCCTGCTATTAAGAAACAAAAAATGACAATTTGTTTACTGAACCTTTTTTTTTTTTAAAAAAAAGAGCCTGATTAGGAAAGAAGGAAAATAGTTGAAGTTGTACTTATATTTTCAGTAATGTTTAAATGTAATGCGACTCAATCAAAAACAGAGAAGGCTGAGCATGGGTACATATAAACAAGTAGATCCAGCCTAAAAATCAAGTAAATAATTACAATTAAAAACCAAACACATAGAAGATGCAGTAGCAGAGTAAATACAATGCTTTTAGCTATTTTCTCTGAGCAGCACTGCTGTTTTATTGTCAGACAGGATAACTTCAAAAATGGAAACTCTTTCCTCCACAACACAATAATTAAATGTATTTATTTCCTGAGCAAGCAAAGACTTGGTGACTTAGAAAAAAATAGCAAACAAGTAAATGAGACTCCTAAGGAGCACAACCCCATGTGCTTATTTTTGCAGATATTTTAAATTTCAATCCATTGCGTTCACATTTTAGAAATTATCCTTATGCAAGCATCCCACTCCAGGCTGCAGTTCTGGCACAATTTAAACAGACTTCAGCCTGATTAGGAAAAAAAAAGGTGATCTAGGAAATCATTCTGATGATTTAGTAAGTCGTTGACTTCCCTTGAAGCCAACATAAAAGTAAGGCCACAAGTAAGTGGAAAGAGATACCAAGCTCCTCTATTTTTTCGTAGTCTAAAGCAAGCAAGCAAGCGACACAGAGATTTCTGAGACGACAGCCTGGCTTAACTCAGGGTTGTATTCCTTCCTGGCTTTCTTGTAAGTGATAAGAGCAACGATATCTTTAAGCCCAAATGCATGGAAAGTCATTTTGTCACTGTAGGGGTCTCTGGTCATGCTCATTTGTCTGAGTCAGGTTCAGTGCTAGCTCATGAGCATGTGTCTGCATAATGAACCTGTCTCTCTGGAGATCTTGGTTTTGGTCCTTCTCCAGGTATAAAACATTCAAAATCCCAGTTTAAGTGTAAATAGCACCATATTCCGCTGTGCATAAACATATCTCACTTCATGGGTGTATTTGCAATGCAACTGGTTAGGAGATAAAGGAAACCAGGGATGGCAAAGGCTCAATGGCGTTAAACTGGGCAAAGCCTTGCAACCAGCAGGTGAAGGCATTGTTTGGAACTTGGGGCATTAATTTGGAAAGAGCAACTTGATTTCAAGTCAGTTGAACTTTTAAAATATCCTGAAAGGTTTGATCCATTGCCCTAGAAAAAAGAAGGAGAGAAAGAGAGAAAGAGAGAAAGAGAGAAAGAGAGAGAAAGAAAGAAAGAAAGAAAGAGAGAAAGAAAGAAGAAAAGAAGGAAAGAAGGAAAGAAAGAACACACCAATCCACCAATCAATAGATTTTACCACTAGTGGGGAAGAGAGGTTCTCACTCTATTTCAATGGGACAGTGTTGTGGGAGGATTCAGGATTTCTGAAAGCTTATAATGTGAAAGTGTGGAAATAAAACCTGCACATATTATTTCAGTTAGAATAAAATATTTGGAGTGAAATTTCAGTAGGTTTTATCTCTTCTTTGCTTTCCTAAAATGATAATAAAACACCTGCACGACTGCCGTGGGCTCCTGGAGCAGAATGGATAATGCTCAGCTATCTGAAAGGCAGCAAGAATTGCCACCGAAGGAAAACACCACCGATGATACCTGAGACCTCTGCATTGGCAAGTCAAATGTTAGCCAAAACCAAAAATAAAATGAAACAAATATGATTGTGTGGTAAGTGTGAGAATGTTTGAAGGCAACTATGGTTGAATAGCACAGACAATATTGCAAAACTACAAACACGGCATCCTTTGAAAGGAATGAAAATTAGGTGGGAAAAAGAGGAGCAGGATCTTAATGGAACAATGAGGACCAAATCATGGTAATTCCTAAAACTACAGATGAAGAGTATTAGACAAATAGAATCTGCACTTACCAGTACACTGTCAGAAAAAATGGTAAAGAAGTCTTACTAAATAAAAAGAGGCTATGGTCAAGCACAGACAGTTGAAAAGTCTTCTTTAAAAACTGTAAGAGTATGAACCTTTTAGCAAATGCAAGTCTCAGTGTTCTAGCTTTACTGAAAGTCCTAAGTGGCTGAGGCACCTATGGCCAAACATGAATTTTTTCTGTATTATTGATGCCACTGTCACTGCCCCCCCCCCCCCCCCCACAAAAAAAAAAAAAAGGAAAAAAAATAACATCCCTGACTTTTCTTGCACTTACAGTGGAAATAATAACTATTTTATAGTAGCAGATAAAATTTGTTTCAGACAGATGAAACAGTCGTACAGGCATAAAGCATCTTGTAATGTCCTACAGATAAATATCCTACATTACGTACAAATTTATCAGTGTATATTTTTTTAAACGCTAAAAATTGACTGGTGACCCTTAGTACAGTACCTGTATCCATCTCTAGTGGGTGAGGCCCACTCTTATTTTAGGAGTGCTGTCAAGGCTGACAGTGGGACTCAGCATCCTAATTTGGTGACATTGGGAGGCCTTGGAGAGCTCCGCCTAACCCGCACTCCACACATTCCACCTCACCTCGCAGCCCTCCCCTTCTATCTTACCCCAGCAGCCACACAGACCAGAGAGGGAACCGCCCCTCGACAGCGAAGTTGCCCCTCTTGCACATGCACGGGATTAGCCTCTCTGCCAATTTAGCTGTTATCTGTCTAATCCTCCTTTTCAAATAGTCTTCTTCATGCCATGCATCCTATCCCAGCCACCTAATCAGGCTGAGGCCACAACTGGTTCGCTCGGAAGATCCGGTTGGAAGCTCTGCAACTGGGACTGAATCTTGGTCTAAAAGGCACCCAACTTCTCCTGGGTTAGCAGATAGCGTGAGTGGAGCCAAGGGAGTGAGGTGTTCCTTTATCACAGAATCATACAATGGTTGGGGCTGGAAGGGACCTTAAAGCCCATCCAGTGCCACCCCCCGCCATGGGCAGGGACACCTCCCACCAGCCCAGGTTGCTCAAAGCCTCATCCAGCCTGGCCTTGAACCCCTCCAGGGATGGGGCATCCACAGCTTCTCAAACTCTGATAAAGGCAGCTGTTAGGTTGGAATATTGTGCCAGGGCTTAGCGGGGATGTGAGGTGACATATAAGGTGTGGGAAGAGTTGTGGCAGGTAAACGTGGCGTAGGCAGGAATCAAAAACATCTATGAGGAGGTTGAGGAGTGGAAGGCCAGTGAAGCAGGAGGAAGGTGAGAGATGGGCTTAGGCAATTAATGTTGACATTTGCATGGAGTTCTGGTATTAAATCCACAATGAGATTAGTGACGAGAGAGAAAAATCCACCTTTCACCTTTGTTTCATGTGCCTTAGCCTTACAGAGTTAAAGCACTGGAGTGCATCCAGAGCTGAAAGCAAGCAGTGTTTATGGGTGGTCACCTCCCTTGAGGCCCTCATGGGTCCTCTTGGCATTTTTGACCAAAACAAACCCAAAGGTTTATTGAGGCCCTTCACTGAGTCTTTAAAGAAAAATACAAAACCATAGGCTTTACTTCAGTTCAAGCTGCTGAAAAAGTCCGGTGAGTTTGTAAGACACCTCTATTCCAGCACCCCTGCCTCCCTGTGAGAACTCCGAAGTACAATAGTCTTCCCCCCTCCCCAATCAAGACAGTTTTATCATTAAAATTTCCCAGTATCGTGAGACATCTGTGGGACTCCTTATGCATCCAAGCACAGATGTTATTTCTGAGAATGGAGTACAGCCCTTTGCACTCCTTTGACCAAATTTTGACAGCTAAGGTCCAGGAGTGGACATGACCGAGCTAGATTTTTGTTACATAAAATAAAGGCTGCCATACTTTTTATTGGACTAGGATATCAGTTAGGTTCCTAAGAGTAGTTATAATAGATTCAAGTTACAGTGTCAGTGTGATAAAAGGTATCGCATCATTTCTCTGTCCTTTTTACCTTATTCATTCACAGGTTGAAGTTTCCTGGATTTCTGTCAAAAGAATTAGTCTTTTAAGAATAGAAAAGACCAATGTCATCTTTATACAGTTTGGGAGTGCATCTTGAGTAGCCCAGAGATTAACAATATCAGTGATAATTGAGTCAAAGGCAGCTACGGAATACTCTAAGAACAAAATAGAGCACGGAACAAAAGATGGGTAATTCAACAGCACACAACTGCTGAATAATCATTTTAACCTTACCAAAGGTCAAGATGGCAAATAAAATAAATAAAAAATGAGTGAGTTTAAAGAAAGGAGGAGGGAAAGAACGACAATGTACTCTGAGGGAACTAGGCAATTTTGAAGAAAAATGTGCACAGAACAGAAATTCTACAGCTGTTAACAGGAAAGAAAAATCAATTTTACACCGTGTAAAGGGATACATTTACATCATTATGATTATGTTGGGAAAGGATTAGAATTTCACTTTCTTCAAAGCATTCTTGCAATGCGTCATATGATTCTTCCTTATCTGATGATCACGATGATGCATAAAGAATAGCACCTCTCAAGCATCACTTTATTCAGTAACAGACCACCTTGTCTCCATGAGCTCCCTGACTGCCAGATCTCATGTCTTTGTTTTCCGTAGGTAAATTCAATTAAACCACCAGAAGTGGAGTTATAATGGTTCACAAACAGTGGCAGCAACTAAATGGGGAAAAAAAAAGAGTGGGGGAGGAGAGTAGAAAATGCGCATGTATTCAGGAGCTCAATAGCATTAGACAGGCAGATCAATCCTAAAACTGGCATAAGCAAGTGACACAGAAGAAAGCAAAACTCAGGCAGCTGAATTCAGATGGTGGCATAGGAAAACACAAGTCATCATTGTAGAAAATACAGGTGTTTCAGAAATGAGGTAGTTAAACAATTATTTGCTCTTTCTTTAACTGTAGTTTTAAAATGTATCATTCTGATTTGAGTACAGGTACAAAATATGCTTGCACATGTGCAAGAACAGGGTTGGCCAATGCCCGTAAGTAAATCCATTCTATCTGCCCAGACGAGCACACTTTAATTTCATCCAGTTTCAACCTTTTTACTTTCCCAGCTCCTTCATCCGTGCTTCCCCAGAAGGGAACAGCAGCAACATGAATCATGGCTCCAAAGCAAACTAATCCAGACCCTGGGAGACTCATAGGTGGCGAGTGTGAGCCTCTCCCCACATCCCACTCACCCTTTCTCTTGTGTGTGCGTGATGGCTTTAGCACAACACCTCAGTGTCGTGGTTTGAGGCCAGATATCAGGGAACACCATACAGCCGCTCGCACCCTTCCCCCCTCCCAGGGAATGGGGGAGAGAAATGAAGGGCTAAAGGAAGAAGAGACTCATGGGGTGAGATAAGAACAATTTAATAACTAAACTACAATAATATTGAAAATAATAATGATAATAATAATAGTGATATAATAATACATGAATATGCAATATACAAATATGCAAATTAATGATACACAGGGAAACTGCTCACCAACCTACAACTGAGGCCCAGCCCGTTCCCGACTAAATGATCCTGGAGCAGAGAGAGTCCTGAAATCGCAATCCCAGAAAAGACAAGAGCCTGAGCATCCGAGAGTCTCAGAGAGCTGACTGACAGATCCTCACCTATATACATAACATGCATGATATGGAATAGACCATTGTCCTGTTTGGGTCTCAATCCTAAACCTAAGGTCGAATCCTAAGCCAGTAATTGAGGCCTGTGCTCCCTCCCAGCTTCTCCTGCCCCTGCAGACACGGGCACAGCAGGGAAGGTGGAAAGTCCTTGAGTGTCCTGGCAGCAGCTCTGCCCATCAGTGTGTGATCAGCTTCTCCTCAGCACAAACCCAAACACAGCCTCACACCAGGTGCTGGGAGGAAAGTTAACTCTGTCCCAGCTGAAACCAGGACACTCAGCCACTGTGCTTGCTCAGGAAAGCTCCACAGAAACCAAGCAGTTTGCTGCTTTATAAGTCACAACCACTATTTTAAACTGTATCTGGCACCATATGAGATCAAACGCAACTGCAGGCTCAGCTACAGTCCATTCCATGGTGAGAAGGTCTACGGGAGTGGAAGGCCATGCTCTCCATCAATGGCATTTCCTGATTAGTTTCAAATACTGTTAGAAAGCAGCCTGGAGGCAGTAAACTGCAATGAGCAGCGTTTTAGAAGAAATGCCTTCACCTCCTGCCCAAGCATAGGCAATGTCAACTAACGGGGAACTATATTCACAGAGTCACAGAATCATAGATGCTAGGGCTGGAAGGGACCTTAGAGATCATCAAGTTCCAACCCCCTGCCACGGGCAGGGACACTCCCACTAGCCCAGGTTGCTCAAAGCTATTCCTTACCATTGTCACCTCTCTGCTACCTCAGATCTCCACTACTACCACTTTATCTAGGAGGGATGTTAGCCTTCCTTCTTCCCTTCTTACCCTACCTGATGCAGACACTGGGAGCTGCTGAAGCCCAACACAGTGCAGAAACGGGCCGCACGTTCTGGCTGGGTTTGTACCCTAGCTGTATGAAGGAATGAATGAGGACAGAGAGCATCTGCTAGAGCTGGCAGTGGCCTCTGGCAGCTGCAGTGTTGTGCACACCCAGGAGGTCACAAGGCTCTGTTTCAACTCCAGCTCTATGGCAGACCTGCCTCCTGCCCACCCTCTTCCCCATATCCAATTTTAAGCTCCAGAAAGCTAAGTTTTGTTTGAATAAAAGCTCACAACAAGCTTTTAAATAGAAAAATATCCTTAAAGGAGCTAGAAAAAACCCAAAATACAGTGTGTTCCATGCAATTCTCTCTGCCTACAGCAGCCTTGTAGGTGGGTCCATCATTCCAGACAGTTCACTAACGGAGAAGCAGAAAGCTCTGCTGAGTTCCCCACACGCCTATGACATCTTTGCCATTGCCTCTGAGGCATGGCTGTCTGCTGCCCAGTCTTTCCTTCAGCCTTTTGGTCTCTTGAATATGCAAGCTGAGCAGATCTGCAACAACTCTGCTGGACTCCGCTGGTCTGCCCATCCTCAGCCTCTCCCCGAATCTGTTCAGCAGCGCTTCTATAATTTCCCCTGGCAAGTCCACCCAGCTTCTCCAAAGCAAACAAAGCCAAATTACAACAAACCCATCAAACACACCGTTCGCCATGGTTACAATAACATTTGAGCCTTGCAGCAGGGCTGGAAGGCCAATGTTTTGAGACCAGAACACAGGCAACGGGTCATGAAGTACTGCTGGTAGCCCTGGATAAGTGCTTTGTTTGGCTGAGATGCACTTTCTGTGTTCCGAATGAGCCCGTGTCATTTGTTATTGTACTACTGCAACTTGCAATAGGCCAACTTTTATAGCAGTCAGTGGAGCAATTATAGCTTCAAAGTTTGGCACTGAGGCAAAACCAGGGCCGATAATTACAAATGAGTGACTGTCAGAGAGTTAAATACTGAAGAAAGGCAATACATTGGAAGTAAGGTTTGTCTTAAGGCATATAAGCAAAATCAAGCCGTTAAAAATAATGAAAAAGCATGCAGTCTGCATGCAACATATATGCACTGTGTCTTACTTCTGTTGTATTCTTTGTAGACATTGTCTGAAAAGAGATTTTTTCCTAAATGAGTATCAGCCTGGATAGCTCTACATCACTCCTTTATATCACCCTTACATTTCCTTCCTTCTCTTCTGTGGGAGGTGTCCCTGCCCATGGCAGGGGGGTTGGAACTTGATGATCTTTAAGGTCCCCTCCAACCTAAACCATTCTGTGATTCTGTGTGATTCTCGGTCTCACCTCATGCATCTTTCTTGTCTTCTGCTTAATTCTGCGGTGCAGTAAGGCTGCCTACATCACTTTATGCCAGTTACTGCCTTCAGCTTTCACTATAACTTTAAGCAATCCTTTCTGATCATTTTGATAGCAAGGTTTTAATAAGCGACTAAAATCTCAGAAACGTTCTGGTAGAAAATAATACCTTCCCAGTTCCTACATATTAACCACAAAATAACTCCTGGAGGAATATATAATGTGGAAATACCACTCCAGCAGAAACAGGAACTTCAGACTTGGGCACAAGCTGGTGGGAGTTTTTTGGTTTCAGCACAGAGGATCAGCTATCAAATATGAGGTCATTTTAGTGTCTGTGCCCTGCTTAAAGACGTACACTGAAAGAAAAAATGGAGAAAACCCTACCCCGTTCAGCCAAAGGTAAGATTATAAAGAAGTACAGTATCTGATGTCTAAAAAAATAAAACCAGCAATGTGATGGGTGTTTGTTATTTCTCTGAATGCTTCCACTTATGCTACAGCTATTTATTCGGTAATACATACTGTGAGCAGAAAAGTACAATCTGCCAGGGTACAAAATAACATGGAAAGAAGCTAGTTACCATAGCAGAAGTCAAATATAAGGTGAGAAAAGCTTACCTCAAGTTAATGACCAGCATATAGATGAGTTAAAAACCAAAAAAATCCATATCGAAATCACTGGCAGAGCTTCAGCTCTATTGTAATGCTCTAATCATGAAAACAATAGCAGATCAATTTGAAGTGCTCAGGAGAACAGTCATATCTCTGCCTTTGCAGGGGAGCAACAGGGGCTTTTTTTCTGTTTTCCAACACCCTGGTAAGGTCTTTCTGTTTTACTGGGTGCTTTGTTCAGCAATCGGATATGGAATGACTCAAGGATCCCACCCCAGTGGGCAAGTTTTAACCTTTGTAGACCATGAAGAGCATCTCAGCACAGATTCCTGAGCTCTGGTATGATCGCAGCAGCCAAAATCTGCTTTGGGCTCCTATTTAATGAGCCAAACTTTTCTTTTGACTCTGTGACTCAAGACAACTAAAACAAGGCAATTAGTTTGAAACATTTGAGTGAAACTTTGCATGTTAACATTCTCCATAAAAATCAATGCTAAGAAATCCGTATATATATTTCTCAAGCCTCCAAAGACTTAACCCCAGCAGCAGTCAGGAGGTTTGACTGGCAGCCACCTCCTCAGAAAGTGCAGAAGAATGTTTAATGCTCCAGCAGGCAGGATCCCATCGCTGTTACGTAAACAGAAGCTTGAAGAGCAGATGACTCTGAAGTATTTGCATAATAATCTTTCAATTCCATATTATTTCAGTCTAGTTTTGCTAGGTTCTGGATTTTTATTTTCATTTGAACAGTCATTAAAATGAGCGATGTCTCTACATTTTACACAATAGGTGCCTCAAGAAGAGATTGCACTTGAAGTGGAAACTGAGACAACTAGTCTCACTGGACTACAGGCAGAAACAAAGACTTTTAGGCATTTTTGCAATGTATTATCCTCTCAAAAGAATGTAAAGTGGAGGTATATAATTTTAAGAACATGGTAGAATGTTTAGCCCATTTAAAATGCAGCTTCTTGACTTTCTTAGAAGAAATATTTAAATGTTTTAACAATGGGAATGAGAAATGCAGACTAAATGCTGAATCTATTGTAAATCCCAGGTCAAATCTGCAAAATTTTATGCATTTCAGGTTTTGAGAGTGGTTTTTTAAAGTTATAGTTCTGAATCCAACAGCCTGCATTCAGGATAGCAAATTAGTAAATTAAACTGGCTACTGACTTTTTAAAGGCAAAAATAGAGGATAAATTGATTTTCTTAGATGCTAGTATTCTGTAAGATTGAACATCCCCAAAGAGATTTCAAATGGAGCCTGTTGTCTTACTAATTTGCACGCCATGCTTTTTTTTTTTTTCTTGATTAAAACCTTAGTAAGGAACTGCTTAAACCTTGGGAGTTGCTAGGCATAACTGTAGGCCAGCATGTGCCAAATATGCCACAGCACGAAGCCTTTAGTTGTCATCCAACATACTGTGTGTAAGCAATTGGCAAGCCTCTTCTCCCCCTACCTCCCAGGACTTTTCTTATTGAATTGCTACACAGTGTATCTTAGCCTAATTGAACTCAGTTCTTAAGGGACTACTCTGTCTACAAAAGTATTCAGGAAATATTATGCATGTGTATATTCTTCTGCTGGAAGAAGAATGGGCTGGATAATGTACCTAGATAAAATAATGAATAAACAGCTCCTGAAAGATGCTCTGCCAGCTCCATTGAATCTAGAGAAACCCCTCAGAAGGGGCGATTCTCTTTTCACCTAAGAGTTGGTGGAAGAAGCCCAGCTTCCCAGGAGAGTGAGACGCAAACCATGAAGCCACCTGGGAGGAGACAAATTCCTCATGGCAAGAGAGGAAGATGCCAAAAGGAGTGGTCTGATCAAGAATTAATGCCAATGACTTTAAAAGTACAGCTACACAAAGGCATGGTGGAAGATTACTCCACCCAAAAGCATGTTTCCCTCCTCGGGATAGAAATGTTTGCCCTCAGAGGCTTTGCTAGTCTGCTTAAACCAACCGGGGCCAGGGCAGGAGGCTGGGGGTTGCCTTCCCAGGCAGTTTTGGCTGAGGGACACCAAGGGCCAACCCAAATATTCACTTTGGGTGTTACTGTCCTTCTTCAAGGGAGGGAAAGGGTTTGGAATGGTATGGGTGCACCTTCCGCTGGGCCAGGTGACCTCCAGAATGGGCCCAGGTGTGTTACACACAGTAGTAGAGATACACCTCGATTATTGCATACTTGTTCCAGTGTGTGCTGTGACTTGGAACAGAAGTGCACTGAAACATCTACAGTTTAATTAAAAAGACAAGGGTCTTGCTCTGATGAAAAAGGGATGATACAATCACTACGCTGTTTGATTTTGCTCATACCGGTGTAAATCAGGAGCGATTCCACAGGAATTAGAATAATAGATGTGCTGGGTAAAAAAGATCAGAAAGATGCCTTTTATAGCCGCGATTGTCAGGATGTGCTAAGGGTAATTTTCATTCCTGTTTTGGAGCCCTATGATAAGCTTAAAAATACTAAAATATTCCATTTTTTTCTAAGACCTTGGAGTAGGGGTAAGCTGGAAATGTGCTTTGGATATTCATGCACACTAACACTGACTAGGCGATCCTTCTGGTCTCAGGAGTTCCCTCACCTTAACAACTGAACCTGTTAAACCAGAATAAGCATTTCCTGAGCCGGTGAGAAAGTCTAACGAGAAGCTGCACCCAGGGGCACCCTGCTTGGCTTCCCCCAGACGCTCTTGTTGGCTTCAGAGAAGTGAATTCTTGTGAAAAAAATAAAGCTTGTGATTATTAGGGAAATCTGTTGTGTTACTTGTGGAGGAGTATGGTTCTGTTTCTTTATTATGTATATTGTTAAAATCTGGTGCTAGTATCTCCAATCCTTATATTTTCTGTTGTCTTTTATTCTGGTACTGTGCCTGTATTTGTGCTTAACACTGCTCTTGCCATGATATCCATATTGATTATTGATTGCTTTTCATGGGTTATATGATCCTTCTATTTTTCTCCCATTTAGCACTAGAGATAAAAAGGCAGAAAGTTACTTATTGTTCTCATTTGAGCTTTACATCTGTCTCAGCATTTGATGTGAGTACTGCCATTGAAATAGTAACAAAGTTTGGTTATTCCTTATTAGAATTTGGTTGTTGCATAGAAAACATCAGACACTAAGTAAATGTAATTTTGATGCAGGTTTTTGGGAAAACTAATATGCTGTTATTTTTTAAAAAGTATGGAAAACTAAGATCAGCCTGAAAGAGTCTCCAGATATAAAGGAACTAAGAATGGAACTAGTTATATGTGTAACAGGCATAAAGCCGACGATAATAAACTTGGATGCATCAATATGTGAGTGTGCAGTAATCCCAGCTGGACAAACATTTTGAAATTCTTCTGAGTTTCAGGGTTGCTGTACTTTGCTATATTGCACCATATCTTCTACTTATAGTCCCAATGAGAGAAATGAATTGGAATGAGGTGGAGATGTGAGTAGGGACAACATGAGCTGGCCCCAAAAGTAAAAAAATAAGTTAATCTCAACGTCATAAGAAGACAGATGTGTGCATTGGGCAAATCTAACACTGTCCTAAAAGAAACATGTGAAGAACATGGCCGTGTACTGGAAGACAATGAAACCAAAGAACTGAGCATAGCCTCGCTACTTTTCAGAAGAGAAACAGAAGATACATGATCGCAGAAAAGCGATAATGGCAAACTGCTTCATGAAGATGGTAGGGGTTGGGGAAGCGGAAAGATGTGGGCTGCAAAGATTACCAGTCTCATTTAATCTACTTTCTGGGAGGCTGGAATTGCAGGTTTTGTAATAGGATGCTTGTTAACATATTCAAAAGAATTAATTTCAATGAATAATACCAGTTGGTATGTGTCACTAGTTTACCTAGGGTAAATTCCGGAGTACTGGGCTGCCCAGTGTAAGGGGAAGTACCCAAGTCTGGCCCAGATTGCTGCCAAATGTTGGAACAGATGTCACATTCAATGACACAAGATACATGGGCAATTGTTTGAAGGTTTAACTGAATTTTCTTTTTAAGTGCATTTCCAAAATGCACAGGGAACTTGATTCTGCTACCCATCAGATGCGTTAGCTAATGTCTTAGTATAAATCCTGTTGGCTTCAGCAAGCCTGTTTGGCATGGGATGATGGCAGACTAAAACCTAGGTGAAGGACTGAATTCTGACTGTGAAGGGATCTAGAAAGCTATGTTGGGAAGAGTAATTTCATAGAAAATGGGCAGAAGAAAAGGCAAGTCCCAATGAAATTTTACCTACAAAACTCTTACCCGAAGAGGTGTGTTCCCCTGTTTGAGGTATCGGTTTATAACTTTTCTTACTAGCAATGCTTAAAAAAGCAAAAAAAGGTAAACCAAACCTCCTTATATCAGGCACATTATTCAGAGTATGAAATGATAGAAACTAAATGGGAATGTGCCCACATCTCCTGATAACCACATCCTTTTATGTGCACATTTTAGTTGCTGCACACAACAGGTAGTGGCATAGGAATTCCAGTATAGGTGTTCACCTACACCCTCCACCACCAGCTTATTTTAAATACTTTTGTTAGTCCATCTATGGGTCCCGTATGAAGTGTGCGTTGTAGCAGAACAAGTGCCAAATGTTTGACAAAAATGTCCAAGCCACGAGTGCTAAGCAACACAAAAGAAAGTCAACAACCTACAGACATGTTGTCTGGTCATCAGAATGGGGCGGTGGAGAGATGTCAATGATTCCCAGAGGGAAAAGAGAGATTCTTTACACTAGATTCACCCACCATTACTCATATTTTTACTCCATGACATGCATGAGTAAAATCAGTGAAACTAACATCACTGAGAACACGTTAAACAAAGCTAAACCAAAAACTTTCCTTATAGTCAAAGAAAAAAGACAAGCGTATCAATAGAATTAATTAAGCTAATATATTTAGCACACAAACAATTCCTAAAGAGGTTGTTTAACATTGTATTGTAAATCAGATCATTCTTACCTGTAAAAAAATATTAAATATAGTTTTGTCAGTCTGGGAAACAAATTACTTTCTGTTCAACATCCAAATGATAGCAAGCATTACCTTTCCAATTATTTAATTATTTATTTTAACACACTTATATACAGTGAGTGACCCATCCTGATATAATAGTTTGTTTCAACATAATCTAAGTAAAAACTTTTATGACTTAGTGAAGGTTTTAAACACATTTGAGACTTAGAAACTTTCTTCACAAGCCTTCATAAATATAATCATAGTGACAATATGTGTTTTGTTGTAATTATTTCCAGTTTTTGTGCCTTTACTGAGGGCCAACACCATTTAACGATGTTTTAGTTGCATCTGAAATGGATAACGCTTGAGCAAAATATGTAACACACAGTCTGAAATTAATTCTAAACAGCTTAAGATTTAAAACCATATATGTTTATAGGTACATGTATATTATAGATTGGTGTATAATAATATATACACACACATTTATTTTAACGTTTAGCTTTAATAGCAAAAAGTACAGTAGAATTCCACTGATAGCAAGATTTGATTCTAGATTATCCATAGAAAATTGGTGCACTTTTTCTGAAAAATCAATACGAGCTCAAAACAAAATGTGATACCAGAGAATTCTCTGCCATGGTCTAAAACCAATAATCGATCTAAACACTGAAATAATTGAATTATACCCTATAGTAATCAAATAGATACTTGATAATGAAATACCTCCATTGGAAAATGTTACTAAGTAAAATTTTGTGTCAATCCCAAGTAGGTGAGTGTACAACATCTAGGATAAGGCCTTTCAGTCCTGCCTGGAGCCCGTAGGTACTACTGGAGTACAAATAATAAATAATAGTACATGTTCTGTAAACTCTCTAAAATCAGCAATAATACCAAGCATTTTCCATCTCTGAAACACTGTACAAACATAAAACTATTCCTCACAACACCCCTGTGAGGTAGGTACAAAAGTATTACCCCATCTTTCCTGACAGGACAACTCATCCCAACACTACAAGGTGCAAGCTGACTCTGCAAGGGGGGGTTCCCTCCCAGATTCCCAGAGGCCCCAGAAATATCTAATTCTCAAGCAGCATCAGAGTCTAATTAGCGACTTGCCCACATCCCTAAAATATGTCAGTTGGCACAGCCCAAAGCTCTTGGCTTTCTCTTTTGTCACTTTGTCAATCGACTGAGACAATCTCCCTTCTGAAAAAAAATAAAATGCTATATGCTGGTGCTGCGACACGCACAAACACATATTTTTCTTTTCCTAAATCTGCTGATACCTTTACTGTCTGCAAAGGGAAGGCATTTCCCTGCGAGTGCCATAGGAAGATTCTCACATTCTTCTATACATAGAAGTTACAGGTTCTTTTACTCATTTAAGTGAAAAAGGACTGATTATTCATGTGACGACATCAAATTCTATATGAAGGGGCATAGTCATCTTTTTTTTAGATTCAGCTTTCAGGATCTCCTTTAAGACTGGGATAATCCTGTGGTATGTATTAAAATATATGTCTTATCTTTTCCTACTTTTTAAAAATAAAGTCCAGAATGCTTTTGCCTAGATGTGCTTTTAATACCCTATATAGCTAGCCATTGTTCTGATGACCTGTAAAGCAAGACATCTGAACTGGGAAGCGGTCTCTCTTGCACCAGTATAAACCTGGAGCATCTCCACTGCAGCCCATGGAGTTTCCAGTGGTGTAAAAGCAGGCACAGTGAAGGCAGGATCGGGACCATCTGGGGCTGCCGTATACCGTCAACGCTAACAAACTTCATCCCTTCATCTGGGGGAGAGGCATGTTTGTTAGCAAATCCTGGGACCTACGCACATACCTGATCACCTCACTGATGACTTCATCAGTCGTTATGCTAGTGTTACACATAGGTGTAAAAACCAGGCAGCTGTTTTGACTTCTGCAGAATTAGAGAAAAAAGAAAAAAAAAAAAAAAAAACCCAAAACAAAACTGCAGTATCTTGCCAAACTACAGAGAAGTAAGATAAAGGCAACACAAACACGGCACAAATACAGCTTTAGAAAAACAAAGTATTTGCCAAGATAGAAAGGCCAAAATAGGTGAAAGAACACATAATATACTGAGGGCTAACATATACAAAAGGAAAAAAAAAAGGCAAGAAAGAAGTCAATCATTTGTCATAAATGCCCTCTTTCTAATAACTCATGTAAAAAAAATATAAGTGAAGAGTTTGAAAGCCTTGCTGGAATTTTCATGTTGTAAAATAACCCTCCCCTCAAAAAATCCTAGCTGGTAGTTTTTTCTGATTATATAGAGTTCCTACATGGCTCTATATTTAAACACCTGTAATTCAGCATACTTTGAGCATTTTTATCTGTGTAGCACATTTTATTAATTAATGTCTTCCTATAATAAAAAAAAATAACCCATACATATTTAAAAATAGATACCATTCTGCTTTCATGCTTTTTTTTTGGGAGGAGGAGGGGAAGGCAGGTAACTTTCCTCTCGTGTTTTGAACAGAACCATAACTACCAGCACTCCTTTGCTTTCTTTCTCTTTTGCGTATCATGTTTTCTCTCGGCAAGGCTCGGGGATGCACGTGCAGGAACACAAGCACAGACCTATTGTTGTTGTTGAGTCACCAGAGGAAACTCGGACCTTCTTTGGGTAGGTCTTACAAAAGAGTATCTTCATAACAAGGCCACTGAAAGACGATTAATACAGATTTTTTTCTCTTTTATTTATCTTTTCTCTGTTTTAAATGCAGCAGGCATTCATCACCAGATTATAACAGCTTGAAGGTTACTCAAACATACAGCTTTTTTTGCAGGAGATACTTAATCACATGCCTAACCTTAAGAATGAAAATACTTCCATTTGAATCAATGTGAAAAAATAATTTGGTTAAAGTTAGACATGCTTTGATAAATTAGGGTCTTGGAAAAAAAAGAAGAAACAAAACCATGGGTTTAAACTACAGGTTATGTCATTTGGAATGAACGGATGCGAGTTGTCAATTTTTTCTTTTTTTTCTTTTTTTTTTTTTTGTATTTTAGAATTTGATCTGTTCCTGATAAATTTGTTCACAAATGTTTTTACCATGCAGTGTACTGTGAATATTAGGCAGATGTTTAAACAACATGAAAATGAGGCTTTTTTGGTAGACGATACATGATAAGTCTTCAGAAAGCAGTCAATTTGCAACAGTAGTCCTTCCAAAGGCTGTTATCCCCCCTCCAAAATGTTTGTTTGTTTGTTCGTTCTACTGTCTTGCAAGACATGCTCTTACAATTTATTGTCATTGGAAAAGAGACTTTAATAATTTTACCTCTTTGCAGTGTTAATATATATTAGAATAGCATTTGAGTATAAGGTGTCGACCTTATTCTGATTTTCAGATGTGATGATTAGAAGTCATTGACACCAATCTACCAGAAGTGACCTTAGTCTCGTATCTTGCTCTGTTATTAGAATAATCAAGGAACGCAATTCAGAAATATTACATCCTGCATTTTATTCAATTCCATATGACAAAAATAGTAACCTAGACTAAGACATCCATTTCAATCAGTAGATGTGTCAAGCCAACAAGATTTAATAATAAAAAATATTGGATCTAGGTAACAATTCCCAGCTGGTTCAGGGAGGCTCCTAGCCCTACATGGTATCGCAGTATAAAAATAGTGTCTCTCTTCACCATGCAGAGAGGAATGACCTAACCCTGAATACAAAATGGGGTCAGTCTTACTGTACCATCATCAACCATCTTATTTACAACACTTTACATATTTTTTCATTTTTCCCTTTTTCATTTTTTCTTTTTTTTTTTCTCTTTTTTTTTTTTTTTTTTAAGTTATACACATCCTTTAGAGAATAGAGATAACACTACATGGTACCAAATACTAACAAAAAAAAAAAAGTCACACCAAAAATGACACAGAAAAATGAAAACATTCAATGGCTGAAATACAGCAACATTAAGCCACCTCCGTTTGTTTGTTTGTTTTGTTTTTTTTCAATGCTTGGAAACACCCCTAACCACCCATACACAGTGGCAAAAAAAGATGTTCTACTGTAGAGGTGTTATAGATATATAGTTTTATTTATATATAGATATATGTATCTATATATCTCTATCTCAGCACTGTAGAAAATGGAGCTGTAGAGTTCATCGTTCATTTCCAATAGAAACAAACAGCTAATAAGTCTTTGAACCTCTTTTCACTCCATTACATGATGGCAGAAATAGTCCATCCTCTTACAGTAATGGGTTTTGTTGTGTAAGAAAGATTGTCCTATTTTTCAGTCTCAACTGAGAAGACCTCACTTCGTTCTTCGGGGGCATAAAACTCCTTGTGCTGTTACCCAGCTACCCATAATGTCCCTCAAGCAATTCTGCTGGACGGAAGTTCAGAGTGTCAAGTCCACCACGCTTGTAATGCACAAAAATGAGGTAGTACACAAAACATCTACTGTTCAAGTTTTGATGAAGCCCCAGTCTCCTCAGCATCCCCAGCCTAGCTTACGAGTGGAACCATTCTCTTTATTTACTCTCTGTAATTTAAACAATGCCATCGACAGAAAATCATATTCAATTCATCAGAGTACATTGTGCTTGGGATCAAGCTGAGAAGATAATCAGCAAGAGCTGGAAGTAAATACAGAATATTTGTACGTTACTACTGCTCACTGCTTCCCGTGTTATTAGGCAGTCGACATCTTTCTCGTGGGTATGTGTGAGAGAGACAGAACAGAGTACAGTAAAATTAAACCTACACAATGTTCTCCTTCCTCTATCCTAGGCAAGTATTAACAGCACGCTCCTAAGATAAATGCATCAGGATTCTGTCAGGAGTGGTCACGCTTTTAAGTGGGTTTTGTAGAAAAGTTAAATGAATAATTTCCATTTCAGAAATGGCAGGCCCCGTATTTCCTATGGATCTGACAGTTCTCTGTGGCTTTTCTGCTTAATTAAGAGAGATCTCTCATTGTTTGATCTTAAAACAAAACAAGAAACTGCAACAGGGTTCTCCTCCTTATTCCTTAATTCAAAGTACTATTTATAAAATAGTTTACATCTTTGTTCTGTTTCAAATTATAGACAAACCTCCCTAATACAAAATACTAAAAGTGCAATAGTATAAATTAAGAGTTTGCAACCACATTATACAAACATTACCTTTTTATTGTACAGCTTTGATAACATGGAGTATTTACTCACAACTGTTTATAATGTTGTGAATAATTTACGGTGCTAAGGTTTGTCTGTAACTTGTTTTCCAATCATTGAGCTAAAGTCCACACTACATTTTTTTTTTCATTTAATAGAACAACTGTCCACATAGCAGCTACAAATATTTAAATAAAAAAAAAGGTTTGTTACTGACAAGTACTTGCACATGAAAAGCATGCTATCTTTCCCAATAAAACTTCACAATTTTGCCTGCATTGAAATAAACCACTTAGTAGAACAAAACTTGCTTTAAAAAAAACAAACAAACAAACAAAAAAAAAAACAAAAATCACATAGCCTTATGTATTTTGCAGTACAAAAGCTTCATTTAAGTTTGGGGCTAGTATATTGTCTGTTACCCGCATAATCTTAACATTATAAATACTACAGACAAGGATACTGTAATAATACACAGCGTCAGGGTACTAAACCACTTATTTAAGATTAAGATTCCTAAAAACATAGTCCAAGTTGCTAACTAATTGGAACAAAACCAGCAAATAAGTGTGACAGAATGCCGTAATGAAGCCCCCCTTTCTCAGATGATAGTGAGTTTTGTAAGAAGCAAAGTGGACGTAGACTAGCCTCTTTCTGTTCCTAATGAAGTTATCCCATGATTTGTTTGTTTTCTGTTAAATTAAAAGGTCTCAGTGTTCTCGGCAACAGTCAAACTCACTGTCGAAAGAAGTACCATGCAGATCTTGCAAGACAACTTTTCAGCAGCCACAAAGTTATGGATTTCTGCTATGGGTAAAACTTGAAAGGGAACCTATGTGTTTGGGTCAGGAAACTAACGCTTAGCTTCAAAAGCTGTACACGGAACAGGACAAGTGGTGTGTCGAGTTGCTGTCCAACAGTTATTGGGAACGAATGCTTTTAATTTATGCCAATCTCTTTATTATCCTCAATAAACCTGGTGAATGGCCGACTGGCTCCCGTTTCAGAACTTGCTTTGTCCAGACCAACAATGGGAGGGCTGCTGCCCGTGCGAGCTTTGTCCATGCCACCGGTAAGGTTACTGAGAGGCGGGATGGCGCCTCCGCCTAGACTTACTGGGAGCTGGGGAATGCCTCCGTTCTGTATGACAGAAATCTCATTGTTCTTCATAGCAAGTCCGTTAGTGATAGCTGCAGCATATTGGTTCCAAAAATTGGGGTCAACGTTCATGGCCCGAGCTGCCAAATCCTTCTGGAACATCTCGGAGAACTTGAGCGCGTCGCCACCCAGCAGAGCCATGGGGTTTTCCACGGAGAGGCGGCGGCCGCGGCGTGCCGGGGCGTTATTCCACATGTGGGTTCCCATGTGAACCTGTGGAGTAAACAGGGACAAGGAGCACCCCCAAGTTAGCACATTCTGGCAAGGCAGCTGGCCTGAAATGCTGTTTACTTACAGTACCACTTTTCTTTTTTTTTTAAAATGTCTTTTCACTCGCATTGAAAACAAATCAATTCCAGTTAAGACACAGTTCTAAGGCCCAGTCAACCTATACCAAGAAAACCCAGCTCCGTAGTAATTTTTCAATGTGCACTTGTTTCTTCTCAGTGAAAACAAAACACAGCGCCGCAAGAATAAAGAGTACACATCCTCTTAGGTTAGACAATTTCACATGCACGCTGGAAGTCCTCACATGCTGAAGATTACCAAGGGCATTACTTGTACTAGGGGATGGGTGGGTTTTTCTGCCCTTCCCCTTTCTACATCTCGTCTATTTTTTGCAATATAGGAAACAGCCTCACGTTGCGCCAGGGAAGGTTTAGGCTGGATATTAGAAAAAAATTTCTTCACTGCAAGAGTGATGTGGCATTGGAACAGGCTGCCCAGGGCAGTGGTGGAGTCACCATCCCTGGAGGGGGTCAAGAAACGTGTAGATGTGGTGCTTGGGGACATGGGTTAGTGGGTTGGGTGGTGTTGGGTTGACGGTTGGACTTGATGATCCTTGAGGTCTTTTCTGACCTTTATGATCCTATTCTATTCTATTCTATTCTCATGTCAGAAGTATTGATTGCTTTGCTACATTTAATATTTTAAAAAAGGACATTTAGAAATGTATTCCCCAGGCTGTGTCCCAATGGTTAACCAGACTGTGGGAATAAGAGGTGTCAGTCCTGTAGTAACCCGCTGTACATCAGTGGGAAACAGCTTTCTAACCTGCAATGGCCACAAAGCAGAACAGAAAATGGGAATTTGAGAGGCACCCAGGGAGCTGAGCACCCTCTGCATTTCTGGTTTATAGTGAGGTTACTTTGAATGGATGGTCTGCGAGAACTGCCAGAACACGTCCATCAGCTGGCTGCCTGTGCCACCACATCTGTCAGGAGAACTACAGCGTGTGTTCACATACACCCAGATCCAGTGTCAAAGTTAGCGTCACTGCACGGCCGTTTTCCAGTCCCTATCTTCAACACAGTGGAAGCATTTCCTCAAAGCTCCCTTCTCTCTTGTTTTTGGGACAAACAGCGCTAAAACCTGCTGAGTTCAAGCACAGTGCCTTAACCCCGCTTAACCCGAGCCTTTACAGTTTTATTTGGCCTCTTACCTTCAGATTCCCCTTTGTGGTAAAAGCTCTACCACAGATCGTGCAACCAAACGGTTTTTCACCGGTATGGGTGCGCTCGTGTATCTGCAGTGCACTTGCTGAGGAGAAGGTCTTCCCGCACGACTGACAGTTGTGCTGCTTGGGAGTCCGGCGAGGGGGGGGTGCCAGCATAGGGGTGATCCCCGGACTCATCACTGTCTGTGGTGCAGCAGGAACCTGGATTCCAGCTGGAAGCGAGGGAACCTCACCCAAAGAGATCGGCTTGCTGTGACCATTCACTTCCATTTTGATCATGGTAGGCGCTGTACTGGTGACCAGGCTAGGAGTACTTTGGCTGGGACCTAGAGTAAAGTTGGGTTCAAATAACTGAGAAGGCAGCTCTTTTAATTTGTGCGTCAGTAAGTGCTGTTTTAAATTACCCATAGTGGAACACCCACGACTGCAGACTGTACAAACAAATGGCCGTTCTTTAGTATGGCTGCGGTAGTGAATTTCCAATGCACTCTTACAAGCAAAAGGCTTGCCACAGATATTACAAACAGTACTTTTAAACTTACCACGTTCTCTGTTCAGGAACAGCAGGCTAAAAGGAGCCTCCTCTTTGATGACCGGTCTTCCTGGGTTGGTGGATGTCAGATCTAATGCGCCTCCATTTTCAGCTGCAGGTGGTGGACTGTCTGGTTTTTCTGTCTTTAATTGTATTTCTTGGGGCTCTTCCTGGTTACTGAGACCTGGCGACTTGGATCGGAAACTTTCGCTATTGCTATTTACAGGAGACAAAGCTTGCATGGAGGAAGAAGACTCTGACATCGCAGGGCTGCCTGCACTCTGGCTTTCGAGATCACCAACAGCTGATGAGGAGTCATTGCTCAAATGGTCACTTTCCCCTGATCCATTTTCTATGGATTTTAAACTGGTCAGCTGCTGACAGTTCATGACAGAATCAATCATTTTCATTTGATTCTCCAGAGCAGCAATACTGGAGATCACAGAAGGTGGCGAAGAAGGACATGACCCGGAGTAAGAGATAAGGGGTTTGGATGAGTCACTTGCCGTGTCCTTTAGCTCCGGGTCCTCTTCCATAGAATTTTCATCAATGTCATCGTCAAAGTTGCTCAGCGTGTCAACGTTCTTCTCGTCGTAGGAAAGCTCTGAGTCCATGGCATCCTGGAAGCC
>NW_010121326.1:37865-43944 GCF_000699245.1 Pterocles gutturalis
AGGACCGCATAAAATGCAACTGAAACCAGTCAAATATTATTTAAGACTTCTACACAAAGTGCTGAAACCGTTCCACTGTTTGGGTTTAGATTGATAATATATAGCTGTTGCTGGACAATCCTAGACTAATCCTTCCAGTAAATGCTTCTGCAGAAACTTAGCTATCCCGTTGCGTTACAAAAACACCACAGAAGGTAACACGAGTCACCACAGAAAAGGAGTGCGCTGGCTGCAGGTATCCCAAAGCGTATGTTAAAAAACCTAAAGCCTCCCAAAAAGATGTGAAAAAGCAGCTTCCAAACCCCATTTTCAGGGTGCACTTCAGCTTCCACAAAGCGAAAGCACACAGAGTAGGGACCAGCGAGGCGCCCAACGTGCTCGCGTCTCTCCAGAGCCTTTCCACACTAAGACAACTCAAACAAACCCGTATTTACATTACAGATTTACATTCTGACAGTCCGGGGGCCTGATCCCTTGGTCCTTATTCAGAATCTTCCCAGTTCCCTGGTTGGTAATACTGGCCACACACAGTGGGTCCACGTCTCCCCCAAGGCTTTCACGGAGACGATTCTCCAGTGCTTATTCCCAAACCGTGGCAAGCTAGGTAAAAGCTGCCTATTCTTCTTCTTCTTCTTATTATTATTATTATTATTACTGTTGTTATTATTATTATTACCACCACTACAAGTACTACTGCTACTACTGCTATTAAGGCACGGTTGCAAAGGAGAATTGATTCCAAAATAAGCTGCAAACTGTGCGGCTCATCTTCCAGCTTTGTAGCTGTATATCACTATTCTTTTGTTTAAGGAGAGCATTCTCTAAACAAACCTTGCACAAAAGATTTCAGTAATTAGTGATGGATTGAGGCAATGTAGCCAGTCAGATATGGCTGGCCTCTGATCTAGAACGAGCTGATCAAACACCACTCAGATAATTATTTCAGACACTGTACAGTAATCACCAAGCCCAAATGTGAACACTTACAATCACAACAGGTATTACTTTCTGCACTAGAAGACAGACTCATCACCTATAGATGTCAAAAGTAATATGGATAATGCGTAAGCTCCCAACAGCAATCTAACCTCCTGATGCCAGGAGGCACCAATATGGACCTGTTCAGCCTTTCAAGAGAATCACCAGTCTAGCGTAGCAAGCCATCAACTCAAAGAAGCTGCAGTTTGCAGTTGAAACATAACTTGTGAGAAAGTACAACTGGAATACAGCAGTTTAGGTATTTCTCAGGTGACCAGCATCCTCAACGAAATAAATGGCGAGTTGTGCACTATCTCCCGGGGACCAGGCTTGCGCCCATACTAACTGGGGACTGAGCTCTGGTTTGTATTCCTCCTTCCCTCAACTCCCAGGCTTTAAAAGGAGTGAGAATACTTTCCAAATGGCCAATCCAGGCACATTCATCTCATCACCTGTCTTTAAATCTTCAAAGACTGCTTTTGAAAAATATTTTAGAGAACAATGCTAGAGAGCTGTTAGGGTTGGTTTTTTTGTTGCCCCCAAATCAACTTCAAAGTAGACATACAGAGAACCTCACCACAGTTATTTTCCATTTAGGATAAATTATTTTAGCGTTTCTTAAGAAATCAAACAAGTTGAATCTCTCATAAATCTTCACTTTCCTGGACTGGTAAGCAAGCAGGTGACACAGATGGCACTGAAGAAAAGGCTGCTTCATGGATGACGGTACGCTCCCTACAAAGTACTCTGAGGTTACTAAAATGCTCCAAAGAACGACAGGCTGTGGGCTCAATCCACCAACTCAGATGAGCAGCCTTTATTCATGTTAGAAACACCGCTGAAATGAAAGGGATTGAAAGAGTACCAACTAGTCATGCTGAAAATAATGACTGATAAATATTTTTTAATAGATATGTGTATTGGAGAAATGGTCATTGCCCCAGTATTCCACAAATGAGGTTTTAAATAATAAGTACCTTTCAGCAGTACTTATCAATATGAAAGCACTAAGGTACTGTGTTTGTTGCTGCTTTTGAAGTGTAAGTCCTCACCGACTTCAACAGGGAATAAAGCTTAAAAGGGTGTGCCTCCACAGGAGAGGATATTTTTGTTGTTTGTTAAAACTCGACCACTTTATGAATGTCAGGAAGCTACACCAAAATTTTATCATTACTCCCGATTATTGAAAATTTTAAATGTTAAAACATTAAGCTAAAAATTTTGGGGGTTTTGTTTTAGTTCTAGCATATACCTATTCATGAAAATATGACATTTTCCCACGTTTCCTTATGTTTTATAGCTTGCTTTTATTTTCTGATATATTACAAAGTGATTAAATCCACTAAGTACTAAAGAATTTAATATTTTTTTCTTCTATTTTTCCTGAAGAGAAATAATAATTTTTATTATTACAGTGAGGATGTGGTGCAGTAAAAATTTGCCAGGACTTTGGGGGAATTAATAGAGCACTTGCTTATAGACCTGGGTTGAATTTTGCTGTTCTTAGTTAAACAAAGGTGTTGAACGGGAGGTTTGTCAAGCAGTCAGGATCTCAGCCACAAATAACTTCTCGGTTATTTTCTTTTTTCTCATTAGCAGTCTAACAGTTAACAGACTAATCTGAAGCTGCTCCGGGATGCAAAATGAATTACAGCACATACAGCTCACCCTGTGCAAACAGGTGAAGAACTGCAGGCAACATCTCTCAAACGGCACACGGGGCGAGCCCGCGAGGAGGTACCGACCCGCGGAGCCGCGGGGGCTCCAGCAGAGCGCTGCCACGTTGCATCACTGGGCTCTGGCCATAAAATGCGCTCCCAGAAATCCAGAGGAAGGTTATTCTGAGAAAAATCACCCTTTGGGATGGCGATACCTGAAGCTGCTGAGGTGCTCTGTGGGCTCAGCGAGTAGGGTACGAGGGGCTGACACTGGGGGGGCTTTGCTCTGCCACCCTCCCTAAGGGTACCCACCAAAGGCTTTCCAGGCTGGAGCGATGCCTGGCTGCAGGGAGGATGGCGCTGGCCTGCCTCCTCTCTGTCTGAGAGGAAGGGAGAGGGCTGTAAGGGTGCTGCGGGTCCTTCAGTCACCAATGTGTAGAGTTGAGAAAAAATTGCCACAGCTTCACGCGCACAGGATTTGTAAAACTGGCTTCCCTAGTTCTCAGTTTTTATCGCAGGCGTACGTCTTCCTGCTCTATGGGAGAGGAAAGCCTCTTGCACAATGTGCAAGGGAAAACAGAACGAATGCATGCTTCAAAAATGCTGCCGTCTACTTCTGTGAGACGGACTGAAATCAAACATCGCATTCTAGTCAGGTTAATTCTGAAAACGTACGCTGGTTATTACATGCCCTTTTTATAGGCCTAACTGCTTCCAGTCTAGAAAAAAGCCTCAACTGACTCCACCGTGTTTCATCTTTGCTCCAGAATCTCTTCATTTTCTCTCAACTTAAATCACTCCTAGTTCTGTACACGTAAATGACCTGAAAAGCACCTTTTCAATTCTATTAAATGACCTTTTCAATTCTATTAAGTAAGGACCATCACCATCAAATGTTCTCTGGCACGTCAGTATTTTGTTGTATTTTGTGACTCTGTCTCACAGAATCCTCAAATTATGTATGATTCCTAAGACGCATGGATAAAATCAGGTATGAGAATCAACATTTCACAGGCTTTCACCTATTTCAAATTGCTGATACCTTCCTGAAGCGTTCAAACAAAAGTGTCTTGAAAGGAATCCAACGAAGGCGTGAGTAAAATATTTTCTGAAGCTTCTTTTTTGACTATATGCAATAATAAAAACAAAAGTACAGAAAAGTGTTGTATGAATTACTATTATTTCTACACATAGAGATGCCTAATTGAGACTTAATTAATATCTTCTAAATGTGGGAATTTCTTTCAGGAAGAAAAAAACCCCACTGATCTTTCACTGAGAAGCAGCGTATGAACTTGCAGGAAGTTTCAGAAAAAAATGCATTTGTTAACATCAGCTAAAGATAAAATGTCTGCTAACTACAGAGACAGATGTATAAAATGCTCTCACGTGCAAATTCAATAATCATTTCAAAGAGCAGCTCACAGCATTTTGTATATTTAAACAAGAAATATTATAATTAAAACTCTGAGCATAGCACACTGATACAAGACAATTATTTACTACTCCTATCATTAGAATACACAAAGTTATTTTTCCCCAAACACCATTTAAATAAAGTAAGAAAAATATCTTTAAAACCCCCATGAATTTGTTTTCAAAATTATATTCATTTGGAAACAGTAGCCTTATAACAACGTATTGATCCTTGAGAAGAACAGTATTACTTTTTCCTGAGCTTTATCATCTCTTACAATTGACAGTGCTTTTAAGGAAAGTTTTCTTAAATTGTTAGAGCACGTTTATTTTCTTGCAAATTAATTCTTTTTAACTCTTTATGATGGCTTTGAATCCCATAAAGAAAGATGAATTATCACATACTGAGCCCAAGCTGTGAAACAGGAGGAGACAAATAGAGACCCCTACTGTGTTTAACAATGTAGAAGAAATTCCAGACTCAATAGAAAAATTTTCTGTCCTTTTTCTCAGACCACAAAAGCTGTTAGCATGGATTCGAACAGTGGAGGGCACTCTTGCTATGCAAAACCCGGGACTGACCTGGCACACTCGGTTTGATCTATTCAGTAGCCTAAATCTCAGAATTTGTTAAGTAACAGCCACCTGTGGCACAGGCACTAACTGTATTCTGTTTGAAACATTTGCAGTTTCTAATCTGTGCAGCGAAGCACTCCGGTATATCAAACACTGGTGCCTTTCTACATGTAGGCAGATGTGGAACAGATGCAAGCTTCACAAATTGTTTGGAATATTTGCACAAGATAGCCTGTTAAATAAGACCTGCATTGTTTTTGAAAATCATATAAACAGCTATTCGGTTGGCTGTTGCAGCATGTATACATTAATTGTGGGTTGTGTAGAATTTGTATACAAATACGCTGGTGTTTGTAGGAACTAAGTTTATTTGGAACGCATCAAGTTTTATTTGGAATCCTAAAAAAAAACCCCAAAAAACCAAAAAAAGGAGGTCAATACTTCCAACAGATGATATGAAAAAAACATTCAAAAAACCAAACCAAACCAAATAAACTAGAAGAAAGAAGCAGAACGCTAGATTCTGCATAGCTTTCCTACTTTGCAAAGTATATAGTTAACTACATCTTAAACTATGTAACTCTTAACACCCTGCAGAATGAAGCCAGCCACTCTCTGAACAACCCCAGAAACGCTGACAAATCTGTGTTTAGGGGCTCACAATAAGAGAAGCCAACGTGAGGACCCAATCCTGCACCTCCTGAGTATCTCAAAACCAAACTTACAAGTACTAGACTCAATAGCACTTACTCCTATTTACACACAGGAGTGCTTGAAAGAGCAAACCCGGAGTGATTCGCTGCCAGTTGTGCAGTTCAGGCATTTTGCTGATTTCCCATCCCGCATCCTGCAGTATTGCACAGGATGGCAAAGCACATAGAGATCTAAACAAATTCGTTAGCTTTCACGATTGCCAGCTTTGGGGACATCACTATGCCAACAAAATCATAAAATTAAATTATCAAATGGCAGTACAAGGGATCTCCCGAAACACTGAATAGCAAGTCAGTTTTTGATTAACTGAGACAAAACTACCGCAGCACCTGCAGGGTTAATTAAGCAGCTCAAGATGCCGGGTTTCACAAAAGGAAACTTTTTTTTTTGTTTGTTTCCTTCTTGAAGAACTGTAAACCCTTGTGCCGAACTAGATGGGCATTTGCTAAGCCTTAGGGCAGGTAGGGAACTCGGAGGGATCTCCAGTTAACACTCAGCTCCAGTGTTAACACTTCGCACAACAGCGGTAAGCCGCGCTGCCAAGGTCAACTGCACAGATGTACTAATTGTATTATGAGCTTGACATCTAGTGGCCACCCCTGGCAGGGCAAAGCAGGCAAAGGTTAAATCAGCAAGCCTTGTCAAAGCACTTCTAACTACCCACCCTCGGGGAGAGAGAGTCCTGCAGCAGCTTTTCTGCCGCCCCGCGCTCGCACCGTCCCCTCCGGCGGCGCGGA